>NC_085137.1:39959664-40012300 GCF_035046485.1 Aedes albopictus
ATGTGGTTGTCAAAACGAAGTTTTTGAACTGTTCTTCCACATATATCGCATTTTATATGTCGGCCTTTGTAGCATCCTTTGACGGGGAGTTTAGTTTCCATTGTCATATTTTTTGTAGAGGTTTTTGGAACTTCCGAATTTTGTGTAATTTGCGGCGGAATTGGAGCAGTTATTAAACTTATATTGTAGATATCTTCTTCGTCCTCTTCATCGTCTTCAATTGTTATGCTTTCTGCCCATAATGAGTCTTCAATCAAAATTTCATCTTTTAAAACATCTTCGACCTTAGAAGAGTCGCTCAACAGAACTTCCTGGACTTCCAAACATCGGGACTGATACTCTCGGAATTCTTGCATGCGTATTCGACAGAGAACACAAATCCAATGGCTAATTCGATCGCTTTGGGAAACCTAAAAGATTGATTGTTAATGCTAGAAACTACATGCTACAAACGGTGTAAGCAAGATATCAAGTTGCCTTGGTTGTGGCATAGATAAGATATCTGTTGCTCACAAGATAAAGAAATATTCGATATATTCGGCCCGTACCACAATCGAGAGAAGATCCGAAATCCATACGGTTAGGTCGTTTTGTTCAAAAATGTCTTCTAACGATTCTTCACTCAGACACAATCGGCATACTTTCTGAAAGTTTTGATTAGAAGTAGGGCTATTAAGTACGAAATCGGTCATTTTTTAACTGATATTTTTAATAATTGAATGCAATAAAATTGGACTTCGATTCGCGACACTGACTCGCGTGGAATGATTTCTGTGTTATTATTTACATTGACAGCCCAAAGAATACAATGATTTAGATATACTCGTATATGCCAAATATGAACACATTTCTTGGCAATGAGTAAAGCATAAACAACAAAAGGGCGAAAATGAGTATTTTTAGAACCATTCCCAACTCCGCAAGTCTATAGAAGTATAGATAGTAGAGTAAACATAGATCCGTGTTGATGAATCCGTTGTATCCAAACGAACTGTCAAAATCTGTATCCAAACGAGCATGACGTCACGATTTGGACAACATCAATGGAGCGCATGACGTCACATTCAACCGTCGCACTCTTGAAAATTACTGTTTACACGCTTGAAACATTTTAGTCAGCGGTGTCCGCGGATCTATGTTTACTCTACTATCTATATATAGAAGGATGTCATACCACGCTTATTGAGAACTTGCTGAAAGTCTCTGATGATACTGTCAGTATCTAAAAACACAGTCCTATAATCTATACTACGGCGACCATCCAGAAAGTGGCCAATGCTGGAAGGATATGGTGGGCAGGGCATATTGCAAGAATGCCGGACATTAGCCATGTAAAATCGTTGTTCGCTACCTATTTCTAAGGTCACCGAGCTATTAGTCGCATCGTGCTGAGAAGCGCGGGTTCGATTCCCGCCGCAGCTGTCAGGAAAAGTTTTCGGCTGTGCCACTGGGCGTTGCTTGCTATCCCGTTGTCTAGAGTCGTGCTTCGTGCGTCGTGAGCAAATAGCTCACTGGAAGCATTGAACGTGTCCGTGTCTTGTGTTATTTGGTTGGTATACATTTTTTGCATTTTAAACTTTTTTCCGTTTTCAACCTTATGCAGAAGTTTTATTTTTTCAGCCTTTCGGCTATTTTTCATCATGGCGTTGAAGACAACAAATTTATTCTAGCTATCTAGCGTCGGTGTTTCGTTTCGTTGATTATAGAGGCTTTAACCGTCAGGAACGGTCTGATCTGCAAACAGCCCTTTCTAAACTTCAATTTTAGTGATCGGTATAGAAATCGGGAGAAAACATGAAATTCCGCAGGTTAGTGATCATCGTCCCGTTGTCCCATCACGAGAGGTAGCTGAAAAAAAGACCAAAAAAGGTGTCGAAATATCGGAATGTGCTACCGGCTTTCTAAAAAAATATAAAATTAAATAGAATTTTTCTGGTAAAATGGGCGAGTTTGTACACATGAAAAGCGTGCCTCGACAAATGACTGCTCTTTTTACCCACCTTTTACCCACTTATGAACGTTTCGAAGCAATAGTGCAAGGCACCGCCTGTTGACGTCTGTCAAGATGTTTGTAAACAAACATAAACCAAAACAAAGTGCACGATTGTTTGAAATCGAAGTTACCGTAAACTTCGCGAATGAAATAAATAAGTTTGTTACAGTAAATTACACAAAAATATGTACACATCGTCGGAAGCACAGCACAGTTCAAACATGATCAATTCGCAAGTATGTCGGTTATGTATGAGCGAAGAGTTTCTCGAAGATATTTTAAACCAGGGTGAGCTTCATACGTGGATCATGGAGTTATTATCAATCAAGGTATGAATTGTTTTTAAGTATATTTAGGCTTCTTATCTTAGTTTTAAAATTAGTGTCTTAGTTTCGGTTGGGTTCTTTAGGGGTATTCAGATTATTTCATAATCGGATTCTCCGCCCAAAAAAAAAAATCATAATTTTTGATGTCCGGGAACTATTTTTAAAATGCATTTAGAGTTAAGTAAAGACATTTTTTGTTCGGGGAGAACTGTAATTTTATCGAATTACTGTAATTCTATATACAAATATTAAATTTGTTTTGTTTATGTAATCATCAAAACAAAGAAATCCGATCGCAATAAATATATACTCAAAAAATGAGCGCTTTCGATTAGGATGCAGAAAATATTAATATTTTATACACGATACAATCCAATTGATATACCTATCGTTATAACGTGACATCTATTAATCAGGTAACTTTGACAAGATTCATGAAAATTTGCTTTAAAAATGCAAGCCTTAAGTATACGTTTACAAATTGTTTAAGTTCAAGACAGTATCCAGTCTATCAAAAATCAAGCCTAAATTTACCAAACACCGTATGTAACACAGAGATGCATTTCAACCTTGTCACGTTGTCACTGTGCTCCTCAGGATGCTTCGGTGGATCTGGAGATTTTTTACTTGTTAGAGACTTCAACGTGAAGGTGAGATCTAAGCGACGAACCCAAATAAAGGGGAAACTTAATGTAGCTCAAATGTGGGAAAACGAACTTTCGAGGGTCTACATAATTTTAATATCATACTTTAGGAATTGTTTAAAATCGTTTTAGTTGGTCAGTGAACATATCTTTAAAAGATCAGTTGGTAGAAAATTTGGTACAGAATTGCCTTATTTTGTATTTTTGTTTTTCTTTTTCTTTGCTAAAGCACCTCATTAAAACATTGTCTTTCAGATCACCCAAAACGATTCAATCAGTCATAGCATTTGTGCTGAATGTAAGATACGATTGAACGAGTTTCAAGAGTACCGGTTGCAATGTTTGGATGTACAAAATGTTTTATGGAATGAACGAGCTGTGATCAACGATGAACAAGACTCTCCGGAAGAGAGTGCGTTGGAAAATCAAAGAAATGATGAGGCAATGCCCCTGCCAAATTCGGAAGTCGAAGAGAAAACTAACAATGTGATAGCGGAAGAGTCAGATCAAGAAGTTATCCTAGTGGAAGATTTAAGCAGTTCTTCGGAATGTCAAGAAGAGGATACAAGGGAATCGAACATGAGTGTTGACGAACATTATCCAGATGATGATGACCAAGTAGTGGAAGGTCCTCCTACTGCGTTGTCGTCAATTGAAATTTTAGAATTAAGTGATGATGAAGGTCCGAAAACAAAGAAACTACCGAGCCAGAAAGCGCGAAGGAAAGAAGCCGCGAAACATACTTGCGAAATGTGTGGAAAAAAAGTTCGGGGAGACCAAATGGAAGGACATACGAACAAACATCTGGGTTAGTATTAGTGGTTTGGGATATTGCTTGACTCTATTTGTCATAAGGGCCTGTCCATAAACTACGTAGACTCTTACGGGGGGACAGGGTTTTCTGGCCAAAGTCTACGCCCCATACAAATTTCGAAAATTTTGTATGAACAAAAGTCTACGAGGGGGAAGGGGGTCTGTGATGGCCAAAGATGAGTCTACGTAGTTTATGGATAGCGCCTAATGACGTCGTTTGGAAGATTACCATTTGGCATTATGTTTTGGCATAATGGTCATGATGCCGTTTAGCAAAACGCTAAGAACTGTCAATTTGAGAAAGGGCATAAATTATTGTTATGCCAAACGGCATTATTTTGGTAAATGACCATTATGCCAAATGGGTCGTATAACAAATGGCGCTATATCATTTTTTTTCTAATTTGTTTTCTTGATATACAGGAATAAAACCATACAAATGCGAGCGGGGTTGCACCGACGTGGCTTTCGCGGACAACTACCATCGCATTTGGCACTATCGGCACCGCCATGATGCCCCTAAATATTGCTGTCCCGTTTGTAACCGATCTTTTGCTACGAGACAAGCGATATTCCGCCACAAACGAAAGTATCATGCTACAAAGTTATACAAATGTGACATTTGTCCGAAGGAGTTTGGGTCGGAGTAAGACAATACCTACGTCTACGATTATATGAT
Source organism: Aedes albopictus (assembly GCF_035046485.1). NCBI lineage: Eukaryota > Metazoa > Arthropoda > Insecta > Diptera > Culicidae > Aedes > Aedes albopictus. Next base: position 39,964,120 of record NC_085137.1, read on the forward strand.
ATAAATTTTCACTAACATTCAAACAAAATCCATTTCAGGTATCTCCAGAAAAAGCACATGCTGGAACATGGCGCAAAGGAAACTAAATTTTCCTGTCCACAATGTGACGCGTTTTTCCCCACGGAGTACGCTCTACTACGCCACATACCGCAAAAACACGTCTCCAGCGAAGGCGATGACTTCGGTAGGAACTGGTTGCAGGCCCAGCTAAAGCAAGCCAAAGTAAAATGTGAGGGCGAAGTGATGCTGCCGGATGCCATGCTGCAAGATGAGTTTGTTACAGCGGAAGAGAATGCAACCCATTCCGATTCGGGTGATTTGATTGTTATTCAATAAACGAAGATACTAGGAATATTAACTGATTTATAGTAGTTTCATCCGAAGCAAAGTGATAAGTAGCGAAAGCTATTATTTTTCTAACTGAAACCAAAGGTCTAACTCAGTGCAACTACCACGTTCCATGCAAGGATGGGAACACTCACTTGAAAAGAGTTACACTCACTTGCAGTTTTCTCAGCTCAGAAGCGTACAATCAAGAAATGATGTATGGACGACTTTTGCCTTGTGGTTTGCTCTAAAACTCTCCACGAGGTGAATGTAAATAAAACTCACCTCGTGGAGAGTCGCTTTCACAACCCTGTCACGACTTTGAGATGCGCGTGCGATCCCTACACTATTCGGAAAAGTTTTAGACCAAACCACAAGGCAAAAGTCGTCCATACATTGTTTCTTTATTGCATGCTTCTGAGCTGAGAAAATAGCAAGTGAGTGTTCCCATCCCTGGTTCCATGACGACGTTTGGGCATAATTACTGGAAGTTGTATTGATTAAGAAAGAATGACATTTTGAATTAAGAAGCTATTATGTATCGAAAGTAAATGTAGTTTTCCTTCTTCAGGTAAATTTTTAAAAACAATTAATTTTATATTATCAATTCCAGGAGCAGTATTCTTCGTAAGAGATAAAGCCAAATTAATTTCAGCTAAAGATAATGGACTACAAACTTCCGGGAAATAATTATGGGATTTACTTTAGAAATTAATGGAAGGAGCTACATAGCCTGGACCAAGATCTGGACATATTTTTGAAGCAAATTTATCAATCCAATTTTCCGAAAATTCCAAAACAACAGGAGAGACGTATTTTTTTAACGGTGTGTGGAACATGTCTTTTAATTTGTGATTTACGTAAACAAATAATAATTGTGAAAAATTATTTTATGCAATTCAGTATCATAATTTATATTTTATACAACTCATTTAGGTATCATAATGTCCAATTTTTTCGAACTGGTTCATTATGCAACTGAAATGAGTTGCATAATGAAAAATAGTTGTATAATGTTCATAATGCAACTCATTTGAGTTGCATTATGAACATTATGCAACTCAAATGGGTTGCATTATGAAAAAATCATTGCATAAAATTTTGTATGGAACTCGTTGCAAAACTCGATTTTTTCAGCACTCTTCATATTTATCCAACTCGGCAAGCCTCGTTGGATAAATGTACGACTCGTGCTGAAAAAATCAACTTTTTGCAACTCGTTACATAAATAACTAGTAATTTTCAATGACAGATTCAAAATCAACGTTATTAATGAATGACATTGACATTAAATCTGAAAATTTTGTCCAACCAACATGTTTGAACAAGTCTATGAACATCAGCTTTGTAAGATGATTTGTTTTGAGAATTAGGTACCTATTGATATTAAAATAGGTAAAGGGTGTCCCGAACCAAATTGCACCACGGAAAACAGTGCATAACTTTTTATTGCATGCATCAAAATGGCTGATTTTTTAACCAGCAACAGTCTATTATGTGTAGATGATACAAATTTCATCGGAATCGGTTAAGCATTGGCGCAGATATGTATCTTCGACGCGAGAATATTAGATTTTTAGAATCTTGTACTTATTTTAAAAATGGTTTAAGCTATAACTTTATTGTTAGTGTGTCAAAACGTCTGAAAATTTGACTATAAGTTTTCAACATAATATATATTAGGTGGTGAAATTTTCATCAAAATCGGTTGACTACTTATTTTGAAATAATTTAAAACTCAAACCGCTTTAAAGTGAATTTTAGGCACTTCTTCACTATTTCGAATATAAAACCACAGACAAACATTCGTAACTCTTAGAGGAAATTCATCTGGCTTCAAAAATTTCTAGAATTCACTTAAATATAATACGTAAAGATAGGGATTTATCATTTGGGAGGTTTTAATTGGTATTCGTGATAATTAATTTGAGTTCAAATATTTAGTGCAACCTAGAACTCAAATAGAATACATTACAGGTTATCTCTCTATTTGCCAAATAAACGTACTTTGCTAAAAATACTTCAAGTTTTTACGTCTATTTCAGACATACTAGCCGACTGGTATAGCCGGAAAAGGGCAATAAAATCATTGTGTCTTTTGTATTACCAATAGAGTTAATAAACTATAGAGGACGCATGTCGCTGCTGTTCCCTTTGTTCTCGCTCGCAAACATGTCGGGTAGATACCCGACTTTTTCGCTTTGACACTTATAGCCCGGCCTATCTCCGCCAGCAAGAGATGTTTCGGCAGCGACGCCAGCGACATTCTTCCTCTATAGTTTATTAACTCTATTGTATTACCACAGAGAACAGACATCCAGGCTAGAACAAATTTCATTCAGAAAGTTGTGTAAGGATTTAAATCTTCACTTGAGTAAGGTTGCAAACCAATGCACGATGAAAACACTAACGCCGCCAAACACCATATTGCCACAATCAGTAGTGAATTGAAACATTTCAAGTGGTAAATGAAATTAGTATGATAAATTAACCGAATGCAGCGCCACGGTTTTGCCACTTGTGTTGCCGATTTCAAATGGTCGTTAAAATCCTTACACAGTTTCGGAACTGGACTTGGATGTCTGTTCTCTGTGGTATTACATAGTAGAGTTTAGAGAAACTGGAAGGGAGAGTGGCGTCATCTTCCAATTCTAACAGGTCTGCCTGCTCGTTTAGAACGGGAATTTATATGGATTTGACAGATAATCGTTGTTCTAGTTTTGACATTGACTCCCTCTCCCTTCCAGTCACTCTTAGTATAATCTACTAGGTAGCGTGGCTCAAAACACCACATGTCAAAAAGTTCGATGGACCCCCTTCTCATTTTGTTCTATATGACGCCACGATGCTCTGGTCAAATTTTCAGCTAAATCCATTAACATTTGGGCGGTGCTAAACTCATTTGAAGTTTGTATGGGAGTTTATATGGGAAAACATCGTTTTTAACATTTTTCTCATGAGAGGCACTATTTTTACTTAAAACACATAACCGATTATATAGAACTATAGTCTCACATGTGCTGAACAACTGTGTCGAGGATCGCTAAGTCTTCCTATAAGCTACGGAAAAGATATTACATGCAGACCATCTGGTGGTGCTTAACATTTAAAGGAATAACAATAGCAATAAAATCTCATTGAATGGGCCCGTACTGTCTAGGCTATAGCTTTTTTCGCAAGTGTCTGATCACGTTGCGGTCTTCGATAAAGTTTTTCGGCATATCCCAGGCTTTATTTCTATAGGATCGATTACGTGTTTTAAAGGAAATTAGAACCCCTCAGAGGAAAACTGCAAAAATCGATGTTTTCCAATATAAACGCCCATACAAACTTCAAACGAGTTTAGCACCGCCCTAATGTTACGGATTTAGCTGAAAATTTGACCAGAGCATCGTGGCGTCATATAGAACGCAATGAGAAGGGGGCCCATCGAACTTTTTGACATGTGGTTTTGCCATACAAGCTTGAGCCACTCTACTACTAGGGTGCGGGCACCGGTTTATGCCAGCCTAAGGGAAATCATTTTTATAAAATTAACCAATAATCCAATGAAAACTACCAATGTATTAAATGAAAGGTTTCGATCTATACTTTATTGAAAAATTGCAGAAATCAAGTTAATACTCGATTTTGGTATTAAAAATGGCACTGGCCAAAATAGAAGCATTGCCGCAGTTTTGGCCATATTCTCAGCTTTGGTTTCTATTTTGGCCAATCACGTGTATTTCTTATGGGAGTGGCCAAATTATAAGCACCCTGGCTAAAATAGATATATGGGAGCTGATTTTTTAAGAAAAATAATTTTCTTCTTCCAGTTTTTTATTCAAAATGTATGGTTTTGACAGCTGCAATCATATTATTATATTAGAAACTACTAGTAAAATATAAATTTATGCCAATTTAGATCGTTACAGGCTGAATACCGCACAATGGCCAAAACTCCGGGCTGGCCAAAACTGAAGCTTCTACCCTATCTGTAGTCTTGACGTCGCACGTGGTTATGCAAAGACACGATTTTTCGGCTATTTTTCATCATGGCGTTGAAGACAACAAACTTGATTTTTTGTTATTCTACTTAGCTATCTAGCGTCGCGTCAGGGCTTTCATGTTATTTCCAATTAAAGCCCAGTTTCGTGTTCGAAAGAAATCGCTCAAAAAACAAGAGCGATTCCCGGCAGGAACTTTCTACGGTGACTGCCATCCAAACTGCCATTTTTTCGTAACTGCGTACTGCGATTGTAGAAAAAACGGTTTCTTGGACGATTCAGGCAAGGAATATCCTATGCATCTAGATATTTTTTTTTTGAAGAGGTTTTGAGAACCGTCATAAATCTAATACCTTTTATTTTGGTTTTATGATGGGTTTAAGAACCTCTTCAAGTCTATTTGACTAGAAAAAATGTTACTTGAATGAGCAAATCATTCTGATCTGCAAACAGCCATTTCTAAACTTTAATTTTAGTGATCAAGTGGCTAGTAGCTTCGATAAAGAAATCGGGAGAAAACATGAAAATCCGCGGGATAGTGACCATCTGTTCTGTTGTCCCACCACGAAAGGTAGCTTGAAAAAATACAAAAAAGGTGTAGATGAATTGTGAAAAAAAAAGAGTCTAATCAGCGAGAATGTGCTACCGGCTTTCTAAAAAAATATAAAATTATGATTTTTTTGGTAAAATCAAGGTAAAATTGGTTAGTTGTACACATAAAAAGCGTGCCTCGACTAATGAATGTTCTTTTTCCCTACCTTTTACCCACTTATGAACGTTTCGAAGCAAAAGTGCAAGGAACCACCTGTTGACGTCTGTCAAGATGTTTGTTGTAAACAAACATAAATCAAAACAGTACACGACTGTTTGAAACCGGTGTTATTATATCGTTGTCTTCGCGAAAGTGTTAAATAAGTTTGTTGCAGTAAATTACACAAAAATATGTACCCTTCGCCGGAAACAGCACACAGTTCAAACAATATGAACTCTCCGCAAGTATGCCGGTTATGTATGAGCGAAGAGTATCTCGAAAATATTTTCAACCACGGCGAGCTTCATACGTGTATTATGGAGCTGTTATCAATCAAGGTATGAATCATTTTTTATTATATTTAGGCTTATTTTAATTTTAAGTTAGTGTCTTAGATTTAGTTGATTCTCCTATCTTAAAATGGTGACAGAATAATCAGGTAATTTTTACAAGAATAATGAAATTGTAGTAAACCGTTGCTTTTAAAGTGCAATCCTCATACAATTGTACGTTTTCAAATGGTTAAGTCCAGGACGAAAACCAGTTCATCAAAAATATTTCATACTGACAACAAGTAAAAACTCATTCCAATTTATTTAAAAGATATCACGACGATGCACAATTATCGTTAAAGATTGAAATTTTTCCCTAAAGAAAGAAGATGCCCAAGCGGTGGATGAAAATTCATCAACAAAGCATTTAAGGATCATGTTTTTGAGAGTAGACGTTTGTCGGAGCAAATGGTTTAACCACAAACGAGGATTTGAATTCGTCTGTGATTTACCTGCAATGCTTTTAAACTGCAAGTCCGTTAAATGCAACACATTTTCAGTTATTGCACTGATATTCGTTAAAGTTGAAGAAGTCGTCATTGACGACATAATCATGATGATTGAGAATTCAGAAGCAGTTTTCTCGTTGAAAACCGAATTTCGAAATGGAAATGCATTGTCCATTTTACGACCTGATTTTATGAATCAAAATTGGACAGGAGGTGGTATCCTAACTCATTAAAATCAAAATCATCATCAACATTGATGTTATTTCGTAAAATGGCTAATTGTAGGTGAAGAGTGGAGTACAGTGAATATATTTTCCATGCACTCATTCAGAAAACTGTTTTCTAATTTTCAATATGATGACGATTACATCAATGACAGCTTCTTCAACCTTCTAAAGGTACGACAAGTTAGCCCAAATTAACAGTCGAATGAATTTCACTTTCACTTAACGTTTATTGGTGTTTTTTTACGTCTGCGAGTCATTACAGTCATAGAATTTCGTTCACTAAATGAAACGTAAACATATTGCGGTTATCAAACGTCTACTGTAAAACCCATTGGTCCTGCAAAAGATATGAAAAAGGTGGTTTGAAATTGTAGCAAAATATACAAATTAAAAATTATGGATGCGAACATCCTCTTAAATTACTCGCTTTACTGCACAATCTTATGGTGTTGTCACTGTATCCATCAAAATGCTTCGACTCGAGGATGTTTGACTTGTTAGAGACTTCAACGTGAAGGTGGGATCTAAGCGACGAACCCAAACAAAGGTGAAACCTAGTGTAAAGCTCAAATTTGGGAAACCAAAATCTCGAGGGACTGTAAATATCATACTTGAGAAATTGATTGGAATCATTTCAGTTGGTCAGTCAACATATCTTGAATAAATAGGTTTTAAAAAAAATGAACGCTTTTTTCCTTATGTTGTATTTCTGTTTTCTTTTTCTTTGCTAAAGCACCTCATTGAAACATTGTCTTTCAGGTCACCCAAAACGATTCAATCAGTCAAAGCATTTGTGCTGAATGTAAGATACGATTGAACGAGTTTCGAGAGTACCGGTTGCAATGCTTGGATGTACAGAATGTTTTATGGAACGAACGAGCTGTGATCAATGATAAACAAAACTCTCCGGAAGAGAGTGCGTTGGAAAATCCACGAAATGATGATGCAATGACCCTGCCAAATTCGGAATCCGAGGAGAAAACTAACAATGTGATAGCGGAAGAGACAGATCAAGAAGTTATCCTAGTAGAAGATTTAAGCAGTTCTTCGGAATGTCAAGAAGAGGATACGAGAGAATCGAACATGAGTGTTGACGAATATTATCCAGATGAAGATGAGCAAGTGGAAGGTCCTACTGCCTTGTCGTCAATTGAAATTTTGGAATCAAGTGATGATGAAGGCCCAAAAGCAAAGAAACTACAAAGCCAGAAATCGCGAAGGAAAGAAGGCGCGAAAAATACTTGCGAAATGTGTGGAAAAAAAGTTCGGGGGAACCAAATGGAGGGACATACGAACAAACATCTGGGTTAGTGTTAGTGGTTTGGTATATGGCTTGACTCCATTTGTCATAACGTTCGTCGTTTGAAAGATTGCCATTTGGCATAGTGGTCATGATGCCGTTTAGCATAACGCTAAGAACTGTCAATTTGAGAAAAGGGCATAAATTATTGTTATGCCAAACGGCATTAATTTGCCAAATGACCATTATGCCAAATGGGTAGTGTAACAAATGACGCTATTTCTAATTATTATTTTTTCTCAAAATTGTTTTCTTGATATACAGGAATAAAACCATACAAATGCGAGCGGGGTTGCACCAATGTGGCTTTTACGGACAACTACCATCGCATTTGGCACTATCGGCACCGGCATGATGCCCCCAAATATAGCTGTCCCGTTTGTAATCGATCGTTTGCTGCGAGACAAGGACTATTCCGCCACAAACGAAAGTATCATGCTACAAAGTCATACAAATGTGACATTTGTCCAAAGGAGTTTGGGTCGGAGTAAGACAATACCTACGTCTACGTTTATATGATAGAAATTTTCACTAACATTCAACCAACATCAATTTCAGGTATCTCCAGAAAAAGCACATGCTGGAACATGGCGCAAAGGAAACAAAATTTTCCTGTCCACAATGTGACGCGTCTTTCCCCACGGAGTACGCTCTACTACGCCACATACCGCAAAAACACGTCTCCAGCGAAGGCGATGACTTCGGTAGGAACTGGCTGCAGGCCCAGCTAAAGCAAGCCAAAGTAAAATGTGAGGGCGAAGTGATGCTGCCGGATGCCATGCTGCAGGATGAGTTTGTTACAGCGGAAGAGGATGCAACCCATTCCGATTCGGGTGATTTAATTGTTATTCAATAAACGAAGATACTAGGAATATTAACTGAGTTATAGTAGTTCTATCCGAAGCAAAATGATAAGTAGCGAAAGCTATAATTTTTCTAACTGAAACTAAAGCTCTAACTAAGTACCACGCTAAATGACGATGTTTGCGCATGGCTGTAGGAAGTTGTAATACTGTAATACTTGTAATAGGTATATTTTGGAGCTTGTAAGAAGTTACAGCACGTTACAAGTGTATCATACAATTTTCCGTACATCAATTTTTTCATTAAAATAAATATCATCACGGTAAGTGTCTTACACTGAAATCAATTTCATAGTATTCTGAACGACAAACGCGTTGTTGAATTTAAAAGCAGAACGTTTTGTTAAATATACCATGAAATCCGTGAATTTCACTGAAAAATAGTTGGATTGATTCCGTTTTCCATAGTAATTTGACTGCAAAATTAACAACTCAGTGTTTTTAAAATCCTCACTTAGCACGAGCATATTTGATCGTAAAAATTACTATCTTGGTTGTAAAAATAACAAAAATAGTGAAGTAACACTCTCAATTCTGCCATGTTTACAGTAGACTGAAATATTATTGTAACAGAAGTTATTTTATAGTTGATTATACTGATCGTGTAGTCAGATTTACGTTTACATGCAAATTGTTGTTTTGTTTACGCAGTGAGCTCTGCAAAAAGAATACAAAACATTTTTCGGATCTATTTTTTTTTTAATTAGTTGTTCAGTATGTTAAAACCGAGATTAAAACGCAGTGAGTTCGATTAAATGATCAACATGTTCAAGTGAAATCATAAGGTAAGCCAAAATTTCAAATAATATCATTATCATGTTATACTCGCTTGCTGCTGTGCGTTTTAGATGATGATATGGAAAGATCCAGAATTACGGTGGTGTCAAAAGGCATTTTTCCGTTTGATGATCGTCCGATCTGACTTGGAGGGTTAAAATTTCTTACGGTAAGTTTATATTAATCTATAAAATAAGTTGGTTCCAGTTTCTCACTAGGGGTCGTGTTATTTTCAGGGTTGTTAAATGGTGAAAATAAATAGTTCCTAGAAAATCCCGGTGGATGCATACGGGATGATTCCATTGCTCACAACCTGGAGAAAGTAAACGGAGACTGCTGCAAACTGGACTGCTCCAAACTTCCCTCAGGCGTCAAGCAGATGCCGGTATCGGTCAATCGTGGTGACGATAATCTTATCTTAATTTTTTTAATGTTTTCATCTAATGTAATAAAATTAAATAGCTCCAAATAAATAACATTGTGTTTTAAAACTATGCTGAAATACTACAAAACCACAGTGCAGTAAATCGGAAACAGTCAAAGTAACAACAAAGAATAGTTCACTCAATGGTGAAGACAACAACCTTAGCAGCAATTCAGAATAATAGTAATAAATACTATATGTCTTCTGATGATAAACACAAAGTCACTTCGGTTGAAAAACGTTGGTGCGAGTCTGTTAATTGTAACTCCTGTTGTAGTAATTTTCACGACAAGGCTGCTTTCAGTGTAGGATTTTCAAACGAATTTTAAAGATGGCTTATCAGTGACCATAGACTACCCAAGTAACCACAAGCATTATATCATAACATTAATTCAATCATATTATAGTTTAGCTAATGCAAGATAACTTTTATTCTACATCTGTCAAGTAATGAAGCGTTTAATCTACATTATGAAAGCATTGAAGCATTATGGGTTTTTGACAGTTCGGTATAGTTCTATATGGCCGTTGATTAATGCTTCATTGCATTATCATGTTAAAAGCATCATGGCATTACTTTATATATGCCTTTACTAAAGTTTCCATCGTTGTATACAGAAAAATACCCCTCAGTTCGGAAATTTTTTTTTATAGAAACAGAACCATTCAAAAGAAAAGAGAAACAAACCAAAATGTTCATGGATTTCTGCGTAGCTCAGATGGTGCTGTTTGAAAATTTATATTTTGTATTGTTTTATGGGTTTCTGGTTGGGACATAAAAACCACAGACAAACAGACGTAACACTCTGATGATTCCCATCGTACACCGATTTAACGGTCTTTTTCAAAATTTGATAGTTGGCCAACTGCCCAACCGTGGCGCTCGCATAGTTTTTATTCGAGTTTGACGTTTGCTCACTACCGCCACCTAGTTGGTGGTCGGCCAAACATTGTCCCTTTAGCATTGGGCGAATATGTTTCCGTGACTATGATTTGAATCGAAAAATGTTCGAAGAGTTACGTCTGTTTGTCTGTGTAAAAACAATCACATGCTTAAGGAACAAAAATTATGTGGGGTATTGGTTTCCTTATTTAACATAACGCCCCGATTTCATAAAAGAATGTATTGAAGCGCTGTTTGTATTGTTTCTTATTTATTGTATTTTTTGGTCTTGTTTTTGGTAGAAGTGAGCACGTATGAAAACAAAAAGAACAGAATCAACACAGACGAATTTATATCTTAGTATTATCTTCGTTTGTGGAATCAATCGGTTCTGTGATCGCTTGTTTTTGAATAGGATGAATTTGGGAGAGAAACATAACTGATGGTATTCAGAGCCCAGCACAATTTTTTAGAGCTGCTGAAAACACAACTCAATAAGGCACGAGCTAAGTATACGTTACCTTATGTTGCACATTTTCCAGGTGCAAACTACATGGTATTCGTAGCACACAGCGTTAGCGCATCTGAGTTTCATCGTGGTCCAGTTTCAGCAGTCTAGGTTCAATTCCCAAAATACAATAAAAAACATCAGAGTGAGATTATTGGAGCAGGTATGAGAAGATAAAAATAGATAGAAAAATGAAAAACATACTTTTTCCTTTTTTGACAGGAAAATTGGTATGCATTCCCTACGATTTGATTGCATTAGCTATATGGAACAAGCATTTTATATGCTTTAGCAATCACCACAGTAAAGCTTGCTTTAAATCAACAATAGTGGCGCCACTTTCAACTTTAAATTTACTTTAATAGTACCTATATGACAAAACAACTTTATATCGCATGTCGTATAATAAACTATAAAGCGAAATTAATGCTCTATATCCAGCGTCATGGTTACTTGGGTAATTTCTCTACACGTCATCAGAGTCAGTCCATTTTTTATGGAAAAAGGAACGTGACAGTGACTCAACAGAGCACACGTTGACGTGGATCGCAGTTAGCCAATCAAAATTTGTATTTTGTCCTAGATTTTGCCACTGGTTTTGCCAACCACTGATAGAGACTTTTCCACAATAACTCAGTCAAATTTGAACCAATTGACTTGAAATGTTGTACACGGGTAGATACTATACATATCTCACCACATTCCAAAAGTTGTGTCAATTGGTTCAAATTTCTTCTGGAAAACAGACGAATATAGAAGCCACCGCCCAAGTGGCGCGATTCCCTATCTGCTTTGAATCCCGAAATGAAGCAGTTTAAATATACGCTTAATCAGTATCACCACCTTGCAGACGCGCCAACTTGGTCAAATTATGGGGGGGGGGGCAAAGTCTGGTTTTTTCTGAATTTTTGTATGGGAAATTCGAAAAATCGTCAAATATTGGGGGACAAAACCATGCTTGCACCCCCCCCCCCCTAAGTTGGCGCCTATGTCACCTTGCGTAAAATCATTAACTAATTCATAAACCCCCAGATTTTTCTCCAAGTTACTCTCGATTTCCTGAAGAGTCTTTCGAAAGTCAAAACTTCTATCTTATTTGAACCCTTAGATAAAGAAGTTCAAATCTTTACGTGACAACTGGCGGCACCTAGCGGCTACATCACCAAATAATTAGAAATTATTCTTAACCACTTTCTTTAAGATGATACGGGGCATCGTGTTATTTTTACTACCTTCCGTCTCTTTCATCATCATTTACCTTGGAATTTTGGGGATGCAAATCTCAACTTCCAGTAGACTGATCTAACTGGTCGATTGTTCTTTGCATGTAAGCAAACAAACGTATCAATTTTTTAGAACATCCCATGCAGTATAATTTGAGGTTTCAATTTGCAAAGGTTGAGGGCAATGATTGATGATTGTGATGGCGCCCCGTCAAGCTTTAAATATGTCAAAAACAACACTTTTATATCTACTTTAGATCGCGAGATAAAGAAACTCCCCATTTTACTTGTCAACTTGTCAACACGTAGTGGTAAAATCATCAATAGGTCAATCAATATACATATTGCTCTTGTCCTTCTGAACAACTTAGCCGAAGACGATTCTTTTCTATCTGCTATGGAGCCCGAGTTATTGAAATTTAAAACTTTAAATGACAATTTAAGACGCCTAGCGGCGAAATCACCGACTAATTGGAGAATCGCCAGATTTCTCTTATCCTTCTGAATAACTTTGCCAAAGACGATACCTCTCCATCTGCTATAGATCCCGAAATATTAAATATTACAACTTCACATGACAACTAGCGCTACCTAGCGGCCACCAACTAAATGGGAAATCAACATATTGTATTTCCATTTCTGAATATTTTTGCCGGTGACTACACTTTTCTATTTGCTTTAGATTCTGTGACATTAAAGCTTAAATCTTTACTTGACCTAGCACCATCTAGCGGCAAAATCACTAATTGGTGCATCACCAGATCACAGAGAACAGACATCCAATTCCAGTTTCGAAACTGTGTAAGGAATTTAACGGCCATTCGAAATCTGCAACACAAGTGGCAATAGCGTGGCGCTGCAATCGGTTAATTTCCCATACTAATTTAATTCACCACATAAAATGTTTCAATTCACCACTGACTGTGGCAATATGGTGTTTGGTGGCGTTAGTGTTGTCATTATGTATTGGTTTGCAACCTTACTCAAGTAAAGATTCAAATCATTACACAACTTTCCGAATGAAATTTGTTCTAGCCTGGATGTCTGTTCTCTGTGACCAGATTGTTCTTGATTTTAAGAACAGCCATTTTACGAAGTGACAAAAATGTTGATGATTATATTGATTTTCACGGGTTAGGACGCATGCTCCTGCCAAAATTTGATTCATAAAAACGGCGCGTAAAATGGACTATTTTACTATCCACGAAAATTGAAACTGTTTTGTTAATTTAACCATCAAAACAAAGGTATTGGAATCCAATAAAATCAAGTTATACTCAGAAAAATGAGCGCTTTCGATTAGGCTATAAAAATAGGAATATTTTATTTACTAAACAACCCAATTAGACTGGTGAAATGGGTCAGTTTCGACCACGCCATTGACACGCCTATACCTATAGCATCAGGTATCAGTAGGTCGGCTCCAGAGGCACGGTCTCCACCATTTGGGAAATTTGTGCCATAAATATACCTATAGCATGGAGTGACAGTAGAGACATTAGGGGCCCAATTTCGTTTGATCGGCTTATTTTGGGGCCGTTTTAACAAAAAAGATGTTGACAACAATGCCTATCAGTGGGTTGGTTTTGACTGCTAAAAAAGAGTACATTGACAAATGACTATTACTTTTTACCCATTGATGAACGTTTCGAAGCAACAGTGCAAGGCAACACTTGTCAGACGTCTGTCATGGTGTTTGTAAACAAACATAATTCAAAACAAAGTGCACGATCGTTTGAAATGGATATTATTATATCGTAAACTAAGCGAAGATAATAAATTTGTTTGTTACAGTCAACTAATACACAAAAATATGTATACTTCACCGGCAGCAGAACACAGTTCAAACCTGAACTTTCCGCAAGTTTGTCGATTATGTATGAGCGAGGAGTTTCTCGAAGATATCTTTAACCAGAGCGAGCTTCACACGTGGATCATGGAGCTATTATCAATCAAGGTATGAATAGTTTTTAATATTTATTTGGACTTATCTTAATTTTAAGTTAGTGTCTTAGTTTTAATTAACCCTTAAAAGATGTGGACAACTTTTTTGCATAGTTATACTTATAGCTTTTGACACAGTGGGTGGATTTTCAAAACCAAAACGTTTTTATCAAGGGGATTAGTTGTGCTATCATATGCATATATGGAGATTATGTTACGCTAGAACATTTTGGAGATATAGCTGCAAATGTAGTGTACACCACTTGTTATTCGCTCGATTTCGGGTAATATTTCTATGCAAATGTGATATATGTTAGTGAAAATTGCCTAAAACTCCTTGTTTGGGTTGTAGCTGTTAGTTAGAAATGAGTTATGACCTTTTACAGCTGTAACATAGATCTCCAGGTTATCCAAAACGTCCAGAAGTTTTGAACTCTGTCTACTGAATACCAATAGTTATGTTAACTTTTTAAATCACTTGAACTTTTATAAATCCATTCAATTATACATTTTAAAACATGAAATGATGGTAATCATGACCTGGTGATGTTCTAGGAAACTTAAAAAAGCTCTGAAGTAGTGATTTTAAGGCCTTTATCTGTAATAGTATATCAAACTAATGTATGCATGTCAGAACTGATTTCATTAGATCCATACATGTAAATCAGAGTATTAAAGACTAACTGCACATCAATGGCGATACCTTAGGCCATCCAAATTATTCTGGAGTTAAGACCTTTATATCTACACCGGTAATAACGCATCGGTTGCATTTCAAACTTAGCATAGTGCATTTTAGCAGTCATGGAAGATCAGTTGAATCATATGATACTTGTATACACATCACAGAGGCATCCTGGATCATCCGAACTATTCTGAAGTTGAGAAATATGGTTTGAATTTGAAATAATGTACCAACAGAGGTGAACAAACATAAGGTTTTGTCCATTTGATTTATACACATAGTGCAAGCCATGGGAGAGAAGTTTCCAGATCATCAGGGATATCTGAGGTCTCATTTCAGTATTATGTGGTTAAGGCCTTCTGATCTATACTCGAAACAAAGCATCCTGCACGTTCACCAGTAATTTCATCATTTACCTGAGGGAGAATGGGACAAGGGATGGGAATAGGGAAAGGGAAAGGTGATGAAATAGGAAGGGGTGCCCTAGAAGAGGGAATGAACGCATAAGCGCAACGAGAGCTCATAGCTCATACCACAACGGGGTTAATCAGTGCCCTGAAAAGGACACTGTAAAACGCATAAGCGTAAAAAGAGCCTATAGCTCATTGGAGGTAGCTTGCGACGTCATGCGACTTTCAATATGACATAGAAAGGCACGTCATCAAAAGCATCCTCAATATTCAAGAAATCACCCAAGCAAAAACTACGTTTGAGCGAGTGCTTTCTTGAAAACGTATACAACTTTGTGTAAAAGAGTCACTGTAGACATCCCAAATTGGGAGACATGTAAGTTCACATGAACAGGCATGTTAGCCAGACGAACATCACAGATGTGATAATAGACAATGCGTTTAGACCATTTCAGAAAGAACGACGTAACCAGATAAATCTGGAACTTATTCCTTCTTTTTACAACGCACGCACCCTTTCGGGATAAAACTACAGAGTAATTTCACGCCATGAAAATACCCAATAGAAAACTACAAGAGTTCAAAACAGGTTTGAAAAACTCAAATCCCTCTGGAGAAAAATAGGACAAAGCCCCATTTGCTCCAGGAGATTTGAAGTAAGCAGAGCTTTTTAGTGTCCACTAAATCGATTCTATAGCTACAATCCTCGGGGTAGAAGCTAAAGATTCGTAGCTATACAAAAGACTGGTTTATCCGAAGATATTTGAAACTTGAACAGGTCCGAGTTCCATTCAGGAATACCTCTTGCGGTCCGCACAGACCGCAGAGGACAAGCTTCGTTCAAAGCAGTAGCTATGGTATACCACAATGAAGGGCGTTGTAATAACAAAACCATAATAAAACTCTCTTGGAGTAGCAATGGAAGCGAGTTATCCATAAAATGCGATCGCAACCAATTATTACAGGTACCCTAGCTTGTTGAGCAGGGACGCCTGAATACGCAAAGTTTGCGAAGGAACACTCCAAAGTGCAAAAAGGTCAAATAGAGGGTCCTCATCTGACACAGGCCAATCAGTCAACTCATGACAAGTTCTGCTCATGCAGAGTTGGGTTAGGTGCAATTCTATGTTAAGTTAACCATGAACTGTACTACCTAAGTATTCCATCAAACTGAAGCATCTCAAATCAATGTTTGAGCTACTTCAGATGCCAAATATCAGCGAAAAGATGCTGAAAACAAGAGCTTGCTTGAAGGCATCCACAAGGAAAGGTTGAAACATAATGTTAACGTTATTCTAAAATATAGCATGCTCGAGGCACGACAGTTCATCTATAATGAAAAAAGCAAAACTGGGTTCACAAGGTAACCTATATGTACAGAAGTTAGCCTACGAAAATGAACTTTTTGAAGTAGATCCACTTGGGCTACATACGCTTTTTACGCTGAAAATTGATCTGAGGTTTCCTTGCCGTAGCCACTACCCAAACTAGACAGGATTACACTCTTCACAATCACAGCACAAAAAGGAAACATCAACGACGAACCAAATTGGTGTCAATTAAAAAAACGCCAATGGCGAAAACGCATTTAGCGAACCTATATAGGCAGTAATGTAAGCTAATTATCAACATTTGAATAACCCCACCCTTATTTAGCTTCAAATTTGAGACTTAAGAAGGGCAACTGATTATCTCGGAGAAACGCAACGTCCACTGCACCATTGCTCCGGTTAGCGCAGTAAGGGCGTAATACTGTCGAGGACGCCCTAATTCTCCACAGGCTCCGTTTGTGGTTAGGTTTTTATTAGACCCCCCTAACCATTCATTCTTTGGCACGGTAAGCATAAAGCCGCATAACACCATGAATTAGGGGTCACCTGTTTAGTGGACTCTTACCACTGGATCAGGCGGTCCGTAGTGTTATTCTTAGCCAATTGAGACAATCACTACCAACACTACACAGCTATCTAGGCTGATCTGGAAAAGAAGTTAACATTGATGGTCAACTTCCAAACGAACCCGAACAGCCGACAACCCGAAGCCGCTCTGGCATTGGATGCGGGAGCGTGGTGTAGATTTTTTGTTCTCTTGTTTTGCTCTGAGGAGGATTCCATCTCTGCTCATCATCTATGTCTACTGAAACACACTACACTAAGTTTTGAACGTGCAGGATGCTTTGTTACGAGTATAGATTTGAAGGTCTTAACCACATAATACTGAAAGGAGACCTCAGATATCCCTGATGATCTGGAAACATCTCTCCCATGGCTTGCACTATGTGTATAAATCAAATTGGCAAAACCTTATGTTTGTTCACCTCTGTTGGTACACCATTTCAAATTCAAACCATATTTCTCAACTTCAGAATAGTTCGGATGATCCAGGATGCCTCTGTGATGTGTATACATACAAGTATCATATGATTCAACTGATCTTCCATGACTGCCAAAATGCACTATGCTAAGTTTGAAATGCAACCGATGCGTTATTACCGGTGTAGATATAAAGGTCTTAACTCCAGAATAATTTGGATGGCCTAAGGTATCGCCATTGATGTGCAGTTAGTCTTTAATACTCTGATTTACATGTATGGATCTAATGAAATCAGTTCTGACATGCATACATTAGTTTGATATACTATTACAGGTAAAGGCCTTAAAATCACTACTTCAGAGCTTTTTTTAAGTTTCCTAGAACATCACCAGGTCATGATTACCATCATTTCATGTTTTAAAATGTATAATTGAATGTAATTCTTCAAGTTCAAGTGATTTAAAAAGTAAACATAACTATTGGTATTCAGTAGACAGAGTTCAAAACTTCTGGACGTTTTGGATAACCTGGAGATCTATGTTACAGCTGTAAAAGGTCATAACTCATTTCTAACTAACAGCTACAACCCAAACAAGGAGTTTTGGGCAATTTTCACTAACATATATCACATTTGCATAGAAATATTACCCGAAATCGAGCGAATAACAAGTGGTGTACACTACATTTGCAGCTATATCTCCAAAATGTTCTAGCATAACAGAATCACCATATATGCATATGATAGCACAACTAATTCCCTTGATAAAAACATTTTGGTTTTGAAAATCCACCCACTGGGTCAAAAGCTATAAGTATAACTATGCAAAAAAGTTGTCCACATCCTTTAAGGGTTAATGCACGTTTCGTTATGCCATCATTCAGAAAGGAAATTTTTCCTCCAAGAAGGAAGATGCCTAAGCGGTGGATGAAATTTCTTCAAATTCAACAAATAAATGACGCTAACTCGAATGTCTATGAATGTGCTTTTTCCAACAAAAAAAAAATGTGAGTTTTCCACTATTGCCAACATTTTCGAGTACCCATGCAAAAAGTCAATCAAACATTTCATGTCAATGATCATGTTTCCGAATGATAGGGTAACGGTCAAATTTTGGACCGCTAGAGGACATTAGTTTGAATTTAAGTCATAATCCAACAGATTCAGTGGGTTCTGCACATAATAATGATGTTAGTATAAGGGAAGATTCAAATATTACGTCCATCATTTTTTGGGATTTCTAGACCCCCCTCTCCCCTCTGTCACGCTATTTTCCTATACCTAATACACGTACTGTCACACTTTTCTAGACCCCCCCCCTCCCCCAAATGTTGGACGTAATTTTTGAACGTTCCCTAATCGTAAAAGCCTCCACTGTCCGTTAAAAATAGCCACAACGTCATTTCTGGCTGAAAAATTGATAAAAATAACTGATTTTTGAAGCAACAGTTTTCGCTGTTTTGGTCACCCCAATACATCTTGGACCCTCTTAAGTATATATTTTGGACACCCGGTGTTTAAACCCGTTTGAAACTATTTTCGAAGAATCTGCCATTTGAATATGCTGGAACTTGGCTGGAACACATCCTAATTACTGTACACTGAAGTTTTTTTTACGCGGTACCGCGTATTTCAAAAAACGTCATAAAAAAACCGCGTTATTTCAAAACCCGTCGTTTTTATACGACAAAAAAACGAGTTTTTTTGAAAACACGCGCAAAATAGTCAGAATCACATCTAACGTGACTTGACTTTTTTTACGACGTTTTTTGAAATAACGCGGTTTTTTATGACGTTTTTTGAAATAATACGGTTTTTTTACGCGGTACCATTACCGTCGTAAAAAAAACTTCAGTGTATTGACAAAGGCTGATAGACGAACTTTGCGAATTTGATGCGCTAGAATGATAAACGTTTTTGTTTACAACTGCAAGTTTCCTCAGCACCGCAATCTCTTTTTGTAAACATGTTGCGACACTCGCACGGATGACGACTCTGACAAAAAATAATTTCAAGGCAAATACTGATATTTCCAGTGAGGAAATTATTACTGCCCGTACCGAGCAATCTAATTTAGCGAATGATTCTAAAAAAAATGCGTCATCTCTTCATTAAATATATGTATGTAAGTTGTGTTAATGCGACCCAGGGGGTCCAAATTATATTGGTTACCCTACCATTGGCCTTGTTGAAAAGATGCGGAAAAATGATCTCAAAATGTAGCAAAAACATACAAACTAAAATACGGATTCAAACATCCTGTTAAACTACTCGCTTTACTGCACAACCTTTTCACGTTATCATTGTATCCCTCAAGATGCTTCGGATCTCGAAATCAGATCTTCAACTTGTTGGAGACTTCTAGGTGAACTAGGGATTCAGGCGACGAACCCTAAAGGATAAGCTAAAATTTGGGAAACGATATCGCGAGGGTCTATAAATATCATACATTGAGGTCGGGTTTGTACGGGATTGTCTTATGTTGTAATTTATCTTTTTTTCTTTGCTAAAGCTCCTCATTGAAACATTGTCTTTCAGATCACCGAAAAGGATTCAATCAGTCAAAGCATTTGTGCTGAATGTAAGATACGTTTGAATGAGTTTCGAGAATATCGGTTGCAATGTTTGGATGTACAAAACGTTTTGTTGAACGAACGAGCTGCGATCAACGATGAACAAATCTCTTCGGAAGAGAGTGCGTTAGAAGCTCAACGGAATGATAATGCAGTGTCACTGCAAACTCCAGAAGCCATGGAGGAAATCTATTATGCGGGAGCGGAAGAACTAGATCCAGTAGTTATCCTACTGGAAGATCTAAGCAGTACCTCGGAATGTCAAGATGAGGATACGAGGGAATCGAACATGAGTGTTGGCGAACATTATCCAGATGATGATGACCAAGCGAAAGACAGTTCCACTGCTTTGTCGTCAATTGAAATTTTGGAATCAAGTGATGACGAAGATTTAAAAACAAAAAAACTACAGACCCCGAATCCGCGAAAGGCGAAAATTAAGAAATATACTTGCGAAATGTGCGGAACAAAACTTCAGGGGAGCCGAATGGAGGGACATATGAACAAACATCTAGGTTAGTGTTAAGGCATGGGATACGGCTTGACTTAATTTGTTTGGAAGATTGTCATTTGACATTATGGCCTTTTAGCATGATGACGGGTCTACCACGTCGTTCGGAATAACAATAAGTGAAGTAGAATTTTTCATTTATTTTTTCGCGTAAATATCATTGTTAATTTCTAAACTGCATCACATATATTAGTCATTTCCCGCGATTCGTCATTTTTGCAACGATGTTTCAAATTCATGTGCAAAGAATCAATTCTGACGCGAGAAAACTGAATAAAGGTCAAACATATGGGACATTCGACAGTAGCATGGGCGATTTTTTTGGATTGACCATATTCAGATTCATTTGTCTTTCATTCCGAATTATGCCAAAAGACTTTATGACGAACGACTGTGGAACGACTTTATGCCAAACGGCATTATGCCAAACAGGGTATACCCCAGGGTGCTAAATACCATTATTCCGAAAGGAATTCACTTTTTTATTGTTTCTTAATAATTGTTTTCTGGTACACAGGTGTAAAACCATACAAATGCGAGCGGGGTTGCACCGATGCGGCTTTCACGGATAACTACCATCGCATTTGGCACTACCGGCACCGGCATGATGCCCACAAATATTGCTGTCCCGTTTGTAATCGATCTTTTGCTACGAGACAAGGACTATACAGTCACAAACGGATCCATCATGCTACAAAATCGTTCAAATGTGATATTTGTCAAAAGGAGTTTGCGACTGAGTAAGAAAACACGTTTTTGGTAGAAATTTAAACTAACATTCAACCATCATCTGTTCCAGGTATCTCCAGAAAAGGCACATGTTGGGGCATGGCGCCAAGGAAAACAAATTCTCCTGTTCCAAATGTAACGCGTCGTTTCCCACGGAGTACGCTCTACAACGCCACGTACCGCAAAAACACTTTTCAAGCGAAGGCGATGATTTCGGTAGAAACTGGCTGCAGGCCCAGCTAGAGCAAGCCGAAGTAAAATGTGAGGACGAACTGATGCTACATGATGCCCGGCAAGACGAATTTGTGGCGACGGAAGAGACTAGAATCCATTCCGATTCGGGTGATTGGGTTGTTATTCAATAAACGAAGTAGATAGGGTTATCAGCTGCATGATACTAGTTCTAAATAAGGTGATAAGCAGCGAAAGATGATTATAATTTTTATACCTGAAACTTTAGGTCTGACTAAAAAAATCATAAAATGCTCAATTCCTATGTTAAAAACACGATGTTTGGGTTCGTTTGCAGGAAGTTGCAATATATTTTGGAGCTTGTAAGAAGTTACATGTCCTAAGTATAAAAAGGACCTTGAAGCATTTGTACTCACTTGATGACACTCCACTTATGTTTCAGTAGCTTATGTTTTGCTCTGTTCAACGAAAAGGAATGTTGGTGTGTGATGGTTGTTGCTTCTAAAGGTTGAGAGTGCTTCTGCATTCTCACAACCACTACGGAAAGTGTATTTGTTAGGATGGGAGATTTGGGATCTTTATCTTTAGTCGATGATCAAAGGATATAGCTGAACGGAGACACCGGAACCATCCGTTCGACAAGAAGTGCAGAGCGGTAATGCTGCAGCATGGTAGCCGGCAGAACGTGGAACGAAAGGGAAGCGAAAGCAGCAGACATGCTTAATTCGAAAGAGAAAAAAACGCCTCCTAGTAGAAGCGGTGTGCTAGCAACTGGAAAGGATGGTATGGCAGCTGAACTATGGGACCAGAAAAGTCATTCGCCTGTCTTTATTGGTTAAAACTCTAGCAACCATACTGTTGAAGCTGCACGTATTGCATGTATAAAACTCATATATTGCCCTCTAGGGTATGATTACCCTTCATCATTCTATGGGGCATGGAGGCATGGCCAGGAGAAATCAGTGAAGTAATTCCAGCAGGAATTCCGACTATAATTTCTGAAAGAATCCTTTGGAGATTTTCTAAAGCAGGAATTTATTATTGAAAAAATCCCGTAGAGAGTACCTGATGGAATCCTTAGAGGAATCATGACAGGAATCCTAGCTGGAAGCTCAGCAGCTCGAGAAGAATTTTTCAAGGAATTCCATCAGAAATTCCGGCACGAATTCCTAAACAAAAATCTAGGATTGCCTAGAGAAATCTCGGCAGAAATCTTTATACTTTCATATTCCTATTCAGGAGAAATCCCTAATGGAATAACAGGAATCCCGGAAATAATCTATGAAGGAAGACGAATCCCTGAAGGAATACCGAATAGAATAACTCTGGCGTTTGATTTGAATAGAACTCTGCTATTCTCCTATACTAACGACAAACGTCACCGACGGCAGCGCTGCCTGTTGAGTTAAGGTGGTACTTAAGTATAAAAGTTTAACAGTGAGTTGGTGCTAGTATGATAATTTACTCACACCATCATGAATAGTTCCACCTTGATCCGTGAGCAGCGCTGCTAACAGTGACTCCCGATTCCCAGCAATGCTACAAGTCTTCTTGATAACGTGGTCTTCGGTAAAAGAAAATCGGATTAAGTACTGTTCCTTTTAATTCCACTAAGAATTTGTATCCTTTGACAGATACGTATTTCAACCTTAAGTAAGGCCGTCTTGAGTGTGTCGTACTTGACTCGACAGTACTAGACGCTGAAGACAACCTTACAGTTGAGGTCAAAATACGTATCTGTGAGAGGATGCAAACTCCTAGTGGAATTAAAAGAAACAGTACTTAACCCGATTTTCTATTTACTTACAGGTATTCCACTAACACGCCCAGGCTCATCATTATCATCAAAAGGTGTTTTATATTCTGGGATGTTCTAGATGTTCTAAACTGTTTAATAGTGAAGTCCTCCAAATCTACAAGTAACGTTGCATAATCAATCACGGTTACAGGACCAATCTGAAGTCTAATAGATATTATCATAAACTTTTGGGACATTGAGGGTCGTCCAAACTGCCCTATAATGAAGTCCTTCAAATCTACAAGAATAACTTTATGTGTTTTCGCCATCAATAATAGCATTGCATAATCTGTTGTGATCCGTGAAGTTCTTGAAATGTTTTCAGCCAAACTACCTTGGTGTTCAGAACTTCTTCAGGTCTACACTCGTAACAGTAGCAATAACTGCTATACTGAATAACGTTGCATAGTTAACCGTGTTTACTGGATCAACCTGAAGTCTACTAGTTTACTACCTTTGGGACACTCAGGGTCGTCTAAACTGTCCTATCATAGTCATTCAAATCTACAACTATAATTTTATAAGTTTTCGCCATAAATAACACCATTGCATGATCTGCTGTGATATGTAAAGCTCTTGAAATCCAAAATGTCATTAAGAGACACTATGGGGTTATTCCAGGTCAGCCAAACTATCTCGGAGTTCAGAACTTCGGGTCTACATTCGTAACAACAGTCATATATGCTATACTGAGTTACGTTCAATAATCAACCGCAAATACTGGATCAATCTGAAGTCTACTAGATATTGTAATAAACCTTTGGGACATTTAGGGTTGTCTAAACTGTCCTTCAAATCTACAAGAATTATTTTATGTGTATTTACCATAAATAATAGCATTGCTTATGCTGCTGGGATCCGTGAAGCTCTTGAAAGACAATATAGGAATTTTCGAAATCAGCCAAACTACCTTGGAGTTCAGAACTTCAGGTCTACGCTCGTAACAGTACCCATATCTGCTATACTGTGTAAAGTTGCATAATCAATCGCGGTTACTGGACCAACCTGAAGTCGTCTACTAGATATTATTATAGTCCTTTGGAACATTCAGAGTCATCCAAACGTTCCTATAATGAAGTCTTTCAAATCTACAAGAATAATTCAATGTGTTTTCGCCATGAATAACAGCAATGCATAATCTGGTCGGAGCCGTGAAGTTCTTGAAATCTGAAATGATACCTCGTAGCTCACGACTGACAACGTGATTCGAATGAAACTACTGTATCTATCGTCGAAACTGATATGTATAACAGTTACTATACCAGAAAGGGTTAATAAATCCACACAAAAGTTTGTTATTGAAGTGAATGAATTCAGTTGTGTCGGGGAATTTCTACCTCCTGTAGGTATTTCTGAGCAGTACCTATCTATCTGAAAAAAATTGTTTTCTTCCTGTTTCTGTTAGCTAAACGTAGTTTTTCGAAAGTAGTCGTTTTTATCCAATTAAAATGACATCGAACCCGTTGAAATTAAAATGGAAACTTCTCAAAACGCTGAGCAAGTATGCCGACTTTGTCTGAGCGTAGAATGGTTGGCTGATATATTCGAGCAAAGGGAAGTTCAACAGTGGATCTACAACTACCTTTCAATCACGGTAACGAATCGTTTCACTGATTTGCAGTAAAAAACTGTCGCGTTATTATACAAATTCATCTTCTCTAAGGTTTCCGACACGGATACCGTCAGTCACTTGATCTGTGCCAGCTGCCGAACACGACTAGAGGAGTTCCACGTTTTCAGGCAACGCTGTTTAGATGCCCAGAAGTTACTGCCAGGGAACTTGCCCACAGAGAATCAGCCTATCAAGCTGGAGTGTGACGTTTGTGGTAAAGTTTTTTCAGTTAAGCGACAATTGATACTTCACAAAAGGACACATGGATTAAGAAAGTACAAGTGTTCCATCTGTAGCGGAAGTTTTCTGCAACCGTAAGAATTCAAAATATAATATTTACATAAATTCAACTAATTTAGGTAATTGATTATATTTCAGTTCACGTTTAGCCAGGCACATGCTGATTCACGATAAAACTGGAAATATAAAGAATGATCAGCCAAAAGCAGCAAACGATCAGCCTGAGGATGTTCCCAAACAAGATCCTCAGAATAATTCAGATGTCAAAGCTAATTCGGAAAACATAGATCAGCAGGACGACCAGAGCGATTTAACGATAGAGTGCGCAATGTGTGATAAAAAATTCAGAGTAAAGAAACAGCTGTCCGATCATCGGAGACAAGTGCACGGACCCCGAGATCACAAATGCACGGTTTGTGGCAAAGCGTTTAGTTCAAGGTAACAAATGATTGGAAACGCAATACGATGTTTCTAAGGATCATTACATATTAAATTATTTTTAGATCACGTTTAGCTGAACATGCGACTATTCATAAGAGTTTCGTATCCAATGAAACCGGAAACGTGGACATCTCCGTGGAATCTGAAGGAACGGCGACAGATGTGAAATACGACCCGAAGAAGCGGCAATATATTTACGAAAAAGAGCCCTGTTCATTGTGCAAACGAATGATCAAAGTGATATTCATGGAAGGTCATTTGAACAGACATAAAGGTGGGATTCAGAGACTAACTTATTTTTAACTACGGGATTCGGATTGGGATATTTGCGTCCCCCTCAATGTTACACGCCAAGAAATCAAGTGGTTCGAGTGCTGCATACATCACGGATTTTAATCGACGTCGTTAGCTGCCGCTCAAAAGAAATTATGCATTTGTAAGGTTCTGATTTCCTGCTCTGTGTTACTGAGAACAGCTGGCGCATATTCTTCTGATGAAACTGTGAATCTTGAAATTGCCAAAAAAATTAAAAAAACTACAATAATTTTGGCTTTCGAAACTCCAAGTTTAAGCGATTAAGAAGACATGAAATTGAAAGTTTATTTCAAAAACTCTTTAATAGCTACAGTAGATGTTCGGTCGGTGCAAACGGTTTAACTGCAATGCTTTTTAATTGCAAGTTCGATAAGTGCAACAAATTTGCAGTTATCGCACCGCCAAATGTCAGAATTGTAGGCCATGTTAGCTCAAATGAACTATCGGATGAAGTTCACGTTTATTTTACGTCAGTTGATGGTTTGTTGACACTGCCAGGCGTCGCAGCTATCGGACTTTCGTTCGCTAAGTGAAACGTAAACATGTTGCAGTTATCGAACGTCTACTGTATTCGTATTAAACCGATTCCTCCTAATAAGCAAAAAGATTTCGTAAATTAAATGTTCTCATTCTTCCACAGGTATTCAGCCGTACAAATGTGAAATGGGTTGCACGGAGGAAAAATTCCATTGCAAGTTTCAGCGGAAAACTCACTATAACGACGTGCACGGTTGGAACGCCTACGAGTGCCACATTTGCCATCAATATTTCTCTTCCAACAGGAGCTGCATGATACACAAAGCCAAGGCCCACGCCCATGGGCACGAGTGCCAGGAGTGCTTTACCGTATTTGCGACGAGGTGGAAATGAACTAATGAAGGGGGTAAATCAAACGGGAAATGATAATTTTCTGATCCGATTTTAGCTCTGGACTCAAGAAACACATCGCCAAGACGAGGCACACAAAAACCAGAAAAGATACACAGCCAATAGTGTTGGTAGAATTGCCGGAGGTAGAGCAAATGGAAAAAGAGGAAGACCTGTTCGAGGCAGAGGATATCAAAGTGGAGGTTCAGTCGGATGAGGAAGGTTAACCTAAGAATATAAAAGTTAATGTGACATTAAAAACTTAGAAAATTAGTGAGTACATTTTGTCTCATCTTCCTTCACTGCTTAAAAAGAAATCTTAAAATTAAAAAGATTTTTTTTTCCTTAACCCGTTAACGCCCAAGGTGTCTCACAATTATAATAAACATAAAAATTGATTATCAACAGCCAAGCTTCAACAAAATAAAGATGATCTTACGAAAAAATTGTAAGTCTAGGGTTTAATTTCAAAAAATTCTCCAATGTGGGTCCTCAACATCTGACATTTTTTTTTCAAGCTGTTTTAGCACAAGTTTCATACTATCGTTATATTCTGATGTATACAATGCATTTATATTTAGTGAAAGAGATGATAACTAATCAAGAAAAATAAAAAAGACTGTCAGATGACGTCATGGTTTACTAGAGATGTCTATGTGCATCAAAAAGCATATTCCTCCCCATTTCTCTATTTTTCGCTTATTCTCACACTCTTATTACCTGTAATTCGCGCGGGAGTTTTCTTTTAGAAATCCCGGGAGTAATCCCTGAAAGTCTCATTATAAATCCGATACAGAATCCCTGATGGGATCCTCCAAGAAATCACGGACGAAATTCCATCTGGAAGCTCGGCAGAACTCACTGAGAGAATAAGTGAAGAAATTCCGGAAGGAATCATAGAAGAAATCTCTTGAAAAACGTCAAAAAATCGAGAAAAATTTTTTCAAGGAATACCAGCAGGAACCCCGGCACGTATACCAGAAAGAATTACACTAGAATTCTCTGAATATAATAAAAATCTTCGAAAGAATACCAGGAGGAATCTGTGGCTAGAATTTCTAAAAGAAAGCTTTGAAGGTTTTCTAAAGCAGAGATTACTTTATTCATGAAGGAATCTCGTAGAGAATACCTGATGGAATCCTTAGAAGAATCATGGCTTGAATCCTGGCTGGAAGCTCAGCAGCTCGAGAAGATTTTTTAAAGGAATCTTATCTTATCAGAAATTCCGGCACCAATTCCTAAAAAAACTAGGATTACCTAGAAAAATCTCAGCATAAATCTATATTCTTTTATATTCCTTTTCAGGAGGAATCCCGGAAATAATCTATGAAGGAGCACGAATCACTGAAGGAATACTGAATAGAATAACTAAAAGAATCCTCTCAGTATTTCCTAAAGGAATCCTGCAGAAATCTCTGAAGAAATCTCAGGAGCAATCCCTACAGCAGTTCCGGAAGGATTCATGGGAAGATTTTTAAGAGGAATGCCTGACGAAATCCCTTCTCACCAAGCCCGATAGATACAGGGGATTCTCAAAATAACTGGGACAGGTGTAAAATTTTCACATCAACTATTCTCAAATTTCTACTGTAAGTTCACCAACTAGTTGTGTATCAGTGGTCCAAATTTGGGAAAGATCGGGCTATTCTACATGAAGTTACAAAGATTCTAGAAAAAGGTATAATCACAGACAAACAGACGTACCACTTGGAACAAAACGCGATAAAAATCATCGTCACGCAAACATAATCGCCCAATGCTAATTATGCTGTGGTTCGCAAACCTACTGATTAGATGGCGGTAGTGAGCAAACGTCAAACAGGAGCAAAAACGATGCAAGCGCCATAAGCGAGCGATTTGCGAACTACGGAATATTTGAATTATCCGTTAAAAAGTGAAACGATGGGAAGTGAGTAGAGTGAGACGTCTGTTTGTCTGTGGTATAATTATCCGATAGCTAACTTTGAGCTGTTCATCATTAATTTATTTAGTATTACATCAAATTCAAGATAAAACTGAATCAACAATATTTCTCCATAATATACGGTTCGTGGCTGCCGCTCTCCATCCTCGGTCGCGCCCAATGCTCGCCAAGTCACGCTCCACCTGGTCCGCCCATCGTGCTCTCTGCGCTCCACGCCTTCTTGTGCCAACCGGATCAGTTGCAAACACCAGCTTTGCAGGGTTGTTGTCCGGCATTCTTGCAACATGCCCTGCCCACCGTATCCTTTGAGCCGTTATATCTCCGGATTCAACAAACCGAATGCAATACAATTTTGATCATTTATGACTATTTTAATGAGCTATCAAAAACTTTTGACTAAATTAAAAATTCTTTACACGAAAGAAAATTATAACGATTAGATTATTTTTCTAATATAACACCAATTTATCCAAAACTTCATGATCGTTTCAAAATTCAAGATAGTAATTATAGTTTATTTAAATTCCCTCTAATTGACTTGAATATATTTATGTTCCGAAGGAAGGTAACCAAATGGCCGGCATTAAATTGAAAAAGTAATGTGATGCATATGAAATATAGATAAATTTACTAAAAACATAGAATAAATGAAATCGCTATAACTTTTTTTCTTATTAATAATTTCAAATTAAGTCAAATGTTTTTCAAAGTTCATTATATTAGTAATAAATGATCAAAATTTCATTGCATTTGGTTCATTGAATCCGGGGATATAACAGCTCAAGTTTGGCTTACGGATAATTATACCCTTTTCTAGAATCTTTGTAACTTCGTGTAGAATAGCCCGATCTTTTCAAATTTGAACCACTGATACACAACTTGTTGATAAACTTACAGTAAAAATTTGGGAATATTTGATGCCCTTTTCGAAAAGTTACAGCGAGTTGAACATTTTTTGAAAAGTGAAAATTTTACCTATCGCAGTTATTTTGAGTATCCCCTGTAGATATTGCATAGTATCATAGCTCAAACCACCATTCCGTAGCGCCATCTTGAAATATCAAAAAAGCGTCACACATCGATTTTTGAAGTTGATTATTATTATTAACTTATTCTCCTGATCCACCTAGATAGCTGTGTAGTGTCGGTAGCGGTTAGTTCAACTGGTACAGAGTAGTATTACGGATCGCCTGTTCCACTAATCAGGTAACCTTAATTCATGGTGCAGGGTGTCTACTCATAACTCAAAATAAAACTCCCTGAGTTTTCCAGTTTTTCCAGGAAAATTTTAAAAGTTTTATAATTAAAAATAAACCCAAATTTTCTATAAATTATATACTTTTTATAAATTATAAAAGAAAATCCCCAAGTAACAAGTAAAAATCTTTCAAAATTTCTGAGAGTTGTTCCTGAGATTTCTACCAGGATTCCTTTCTGGATTTCCGCAGAAGTTTTTGATTAGGTATCTGTTTGAGTATCTCCCGATATTCTTCCAGAGGTTTTCCGATATGCTTCCAGAGTTTCTCGGGACAATTTCTGGTAAAGATTCCGTTAAGAGTTCTGAGAATAATGCAGAGAAAATCTGTAAAAAAAATCTCAGGTTGTTCACTGCAAGAAATCCGGTATAAAAGCCTGGATCTGGAAGAAATCACGGGAAGAATTCATTGAGAAATATCGGCAATAGCTCCTGTAGGAATCCCAGAAGGTACTCTGGCAAAAAATCTTAGGTGAAAGTCCAGGATGAATTAAAAAAAAAACTCTGAGAGACCTCCCACGACCAACATTGGAAGGAATCTTGTAGAGAAGTATCAGGAAAAACTCCGAGAGACATTTCAGGTAAAGCTTCCAAAAAAACCCCGCGAGACCTTGAAGAAATATCCCATCTGGAACTCCTGTAGACAACCAAGAAGGAACTTTAGAAGAAAGCTTACATAAATTTCTTGAAGATATTACAGGAAACACTGTGGAAGAAATCTCGGGAAGAATTCCTGCAGAAAATTCGTGAAAAATTTCATAAGAAATCCTTGGAGGAACTCTGGTAGAAACCTCAGGAATAACTCCTGAAGCAACTCTGAGAGAAATTATGAAAAGATATCCTGGGGAAGTCCCAAGCGGAACACCGGAAGGAATTGCTTGAAATCTCCGACAAAATCTGCGACAGCTTCTACGATTTTCCCTATAGAAAATCTTGTAGAGAAATCGCGATAAGTTTGGTTAGAAATCCTACGAAAATTTCTTTGAGCAAAACGCAAGAGAAACTCTGGGAAAAATCCCGCAAGGGGCTCTGGGAGAAATACCGGGAACATTCTGTAGCATCCCCGTGAAAAATTCCAGGAGAAATCGGTTGAAGTTCAGGAAACCTGGAAAACAATGCTGGAAGGAATCCGGAAGCATACCCGTTTGGGAAAAATAAAAAGAAATACCAAGAAAAATGACGTGAAAAATACGGAAGGAATTTTGTGATAAACCCTGAAATGCATTCCAGGAGATATTCCTAAGAAAATTCCAGAAAGAAACGCTGACGGAATTTATGGAAAAATACTTGTAGCGGAATTCCTGTATGGATATTAACTTCCAGGTTCGTCTACGTGGATTTGCAGCATCGGTGTCAGGCCATTCGGCCGAAAGTTATTAGGCCGAATGGTCATTATGTAGGTCGAACGGTCATTAGGCCGAATGTTCACTAGGCCGAATGGTCATTGGGTCTTATTTTTTACCGTTACGTCCCCACTGGGACAATACCTGCTTCTCAACTTCTATGTTCTATGAGTACTTCAACAGTTATAAGCTGAGAGCTTCCGCTGCCAATGACCATGCTGTATGTGTATATCGTACAGCAGACACGGAAAGTTCCTGGACCGGAAAATTGAACCCAGTGCCCAACCTTAGCATAAATTTTTCCTTTTTTTTAAACATGTCGATCTTTCTAGTATAATTGCCAAAATAGTTTTTGGCACTGAAACTGCTGATATTGAAATCACAAATTTTTCCTTCTTTTAAACATAAGCCGTTCTTTTTAGTTTTATTGTTAAAATAGTTTTTGGCTGTTGAATAAGATAAAAACAACAGATTCGTTTTCAGTTTCCTGCTGAATTGCAATTCATTCTGATGACCATTCGGCCTAATGACTCTCGGTCTAATGACCCTGCATCTGCAACATCATATCGGAACCGTCGGCTTGTCGGAAGTATATACTAGGTCTAGGAAAATTCCTTGTTGTCTATGATTATCTATATTACTTCTTGATTTGAGATGTACATGTAGCTCATGTTTGAAAAAAGAAACACTACTACCACAGAGAAACAGACGAAACACTTACAACAAATTTCATTAAAAAAGATCGTCATGAAAAAGCAATCGCCCAATGCTAAATATACTGTGTTTGGCCGTGCCACCACTAGGTGACGATAGTGAGCAAACGTCAAACAGGAGCAAAAACGATGCCAGCGCCGCGAGTGGCTAATCGACCTACTACAGAATATTTGAATCAACCGTTGAAAAGGTGATCGATGGAAGCGAGCAGAGTGTGACGTCTGTTTCTCTGTGCTACTACATTTTCGAAAACTTTTTTTTAATTCAAACCAACAATTCAGAAATCTCTATGGACTCTTCTTTTGAGTAGATCTACAAGTAGTAAAATTCACTACGAATCACTACTATCGAAGTAAAATTTTCCTGAGTACTCAAGATATTCCCTGAGTATTCCAGGGGTTTCCTGTTAAATGAAATACCCTGAGGATTCCCAATTTTTTTCAGGTAGTAGGCACCCTGGAACGCTGTGGTGTGCTGAGAAATGAATGGCTAGGGGGGTCTAAAAAAAACTTGATCACAAACGGATACTTTGCAATACCAGGGCACCGTCCACAGTATTGTGCCCTTACTGCGCTAACCGGAGCAATAGCACGGTTGACCTTGTGTTTCTCCGAGACAACCAGCTGCCCTTCTTCAATCTCATACTTGAGGCTGAATAAGGGCGGGATCTTGGGTGGGATTATGAAGATGTTGTTGATTAGTTTAAATTTTCACCTACCGTAAAATGGGGTGTTAAGAACTCATGGGGTGTTAAGGGATTCATCTTCACACACTACTTTGAAAAATCGCTAAACCGTATAAAAATATATTTACTTATTCCAAATTCGCTTCAAATGTGTGTTGGAAATAATTTATTTCCAACACACATTTGAAGCGAATTTGGAATAAGTAAGGCATACTATAAGGATTACCACTCATGAAAATACGTTTTTAACTGGACACTAGACATCAAAAATAGAACGGCATTGCTTTTTCTCAATTTCGCTACCATTGAAACATTCATTTGTGAGGTCAGAAATATTATTGGGAAAAAATATGTGAGTAATCGTAAGGTGTTCTACAACTCATTTTTAACGAAACTAGGGTAAAATATTTGTTGTAACTAATGTGGTTTTCGAACACCAACAATTTTTGTGAAAAAAGATTAATTTCATAAACTTGTGGGGTGTTAGGGGATTGAATTTCTCATACAACTTTTTTATCTGTATCATGATGTTTTGAGGCGATTTATTCATTGTATAACAGTTACTATTCTGAATGACGTATTACGGATTTCATTTTGGGTCATAGACATCCCAACAGTTGCTATGGATGATAAATTCAACTAATACAATATAGATCTTGAGAAACAAGTGTTAGATTGATACATATAATTAGAAAAACGGTCAAATGTTTATTACTCAATGCCGTAGTAGTCCCCTCTTTACAGAAGTTTGTGGTCTTTAGGTGTACATTTACGTTTTAACGAAGATTTTCCGTCTGTTTTATAAGTTAAATATTATTAATGGTTGGCGCGAACGTGACAGTTTTTTGAAAATGTGGAATATGCTCACTTGATCCATATATTATGTAAAACATACTGCCACTAACTCTTGCAAAAGAAAGTATTTTTTTCTATTCTGTATTGACGAGATTTTCAGCCCAAGACTAGTTCATCTCGGGACCCACGCTTTACTTCCCTTCTGAAGGAAGAACTCACATTTTGCGAAATTGTCGGGAGTGAAATTCGATCCCAGGTCCTCGGCGTGATAGTCAAGTGTTCTAACCATCACACCAGGTCCGCTCCATAGAAAATATTGATGAAGATGACTCATTGCCGCTAAAATATCTATAATACGACCTATCAGCGATGCTCCAAGTAGAAATATCAGCATTGAATACACCGTTAACATCCAGGGTCATCTAATGATGCTTAGATGACCCATTTTAATATAAATGAGTTTTAAAGTGATCAAAAAACTGTAAATACTCATCCTTAGTTTACAACCTGTTGGTCAGTCTGAACTATTCAATTTGATTACTCTAAATTGTAACTATGTATGAATAATGTGTTCGTTAAAAACTGAAGCCACTCAGGTATAATTGACGGTATTTTTTCGTATTTCGAGACTTTAATAAAAAAAAGTCATATACAAATGTAGATGACAATGTAACTGTCCCTGCACCTTCAGGACTATTATAATCTTTTTCGGTGATGTTCAAGAAATATTACAGTCACTGTTTACAATTAATCAATTTTTATCTTTCTTTGAAATATAAGAACTTTTACATTCATTCCCTTAAATTCCTTAATACCCCATTTTCATATTTTCCAAAAATTTGCACAATTTGTTAAATATCTCCAATTTCTCCAAAAAATCGTCGAATTTTGTAATCTATACGCGTAGCAGGCAGCAAAACAATGATCGGACTGCTTTTTCTGAAAGTTTTAAGAAGTAGAACCCATGAATTAATGGGGAAGAAAAAATTTTCCATCCCTTAACACCCCATTTCACGGTACATGATTTTGCATTATGCGATTTACACAGTGTATTCTGTGCATCATCGTCTTTGGCGTTTTCCAATCGATACCGATCTGGTGTTATAGCTGCTGTTCTTTGTTGTGCTGTGATTGTAAAGAGTTTAATCTTGCCTAGTTTGGGTAGTGGCTACCGTTAGGATAGCTCAGATCAATCTTCAGCACAAAAGAACAGCAACGACCAATCTTTGCAGACCAATCTTTGATGTCGTTGAACGACCTTCATCTTGAAAGCTTTTTAAGAAGCTTATTGCCCTCTACGGTCTGTGAAGACTACAAGAGGAACCCCTTGGTGGAACTCTGATCAGACGAAGCTCAGGAAACAATGTATTTAGAAAGAGTTGGAACAGACGAAGTTCGGCTGGTTCGGAGGCTTTCAGGTCGACTCGCAAGGCCTACACGAAAGCTCTCCGGTCTGCTGAACGATCCGGCGGGTATAACCTTTGGTACAAATGTTACAAATTGTAATAGAAATTTTGGGAAAATGATTGCGAATTTCATACTTTTATTAAACATATTTATAATTTGAACATTAATGTTCCAATTGGACACTGCTAACATGTATAACAAATATTGTATCATAGAGGGTTAATTCTTATTGTATTCCAGTAAGAATGTATAACTTCGTTTGTTTTGGTCCATTTTTTTGCCTTCCTGGCTATAGCTGCCTAGCCTAAACAGAATCTGTCGTCAGTACTAGTTTGCTTCTGTTGTTGGAAAGACGTTGTCTTTCTTGTTGATTTCGCGTATTTATTTTGCCAACGAAAATGTCTCTAGAATCTAGCGAAAACAAACTTGTAACTACCGACAACGATAAACAAGTATGTCGACTTTGTTTGAGCGTAGATGGCCTGAACGGTATATTCGAACAACCGGATGTTCAATACTGGATCAAAAATTATCTTTCAATCACGGTAACTAATTCCGGTTAGTATTGGAGGACGTGACTTGTTGAAACAATTCCACTTCTTTCAGGTTTCCGAAGCGGATACCGTCAGTCAGTTGATCTGTACCGATTGCCGAACACGGCTCGAGGAGTTCCATGGATTCAGGCAACGCTGTGTGGATGCTCAAAGCGAACTGTGCGGGAACGTGTCCATCCGATTGGAGTGCGATGTTTGCGCCAAGGTGTTCCCAGTTAAACGACTGTTGATGAAACATAAAAAGTTGCATGGATTGAAAAAGCACAAATGCGATATTTGTGGGGCAAACTTTCGACAACGGTAAGTAGCAACCTAGCGCTTGAAAAACCTAATTCACGTCCTCGTTGGGGTCGTTGCCAGTGAAAGAATAAATGAATTCATTACCACATTTATAATATTATCGTTTTAGTTATCGTTTGGCCCAGCACATAAAGATTCATGATAGACTTCTTAGAACTGGTACAGATGATCAGGCAAAGGAAATGCTCAATCGATCTGAAACAAATAGTACGGATGATGAGCAGCCAAAGGAAATACCTGAGCGACCTGAGGATGATCTTGATTCTCGGAGTACTTCCGACAACCCCGGAAGTCGAATACTAGAGTGCGAAAAATGCGATAAAAAGTTCAAAGTGAAGAAACAACTGGTGGAACATCTCAAGGTGCACACACGAAAAAGTCAACCGTGTACTGTTTGTGGCAAATCTTTCACATCAACGTAACTATTAACCTGAATCCAACAAGCATAAACTCAAGATAAAAATTCAATAATATTCCAATTTTAGGAAACGGCTAGATGACCATATGCTGGTACATAAATCAATTACATCCAGTAAAAGCGAAATGGCCATTTCAGAGCTAGAACACAAATCCACAGTACAGAGTACAGAAGTACAGAAAATGCAGGAGGAATTCCCGACGGCAGAACAAACGGCAGAAACGGAAAGTCTATTGAAGGCAAAGGACAGCAAAGCAGAGATTCAGACGCACGTGGAGGCTGAAGTACCAAGCAGGTAATATCGGACACAGAGAGAAATTCTAAAAACTAAGATCGTTTAAATTTCCATTTCATTTCATTCGATTTTACATAAAAAAAATTTCTTGCACGCAATGTTGTAAGCAAGCTCCATACTACAGACAACCTGTAATTTTACAATTCGATGGAGAATTGTGTTGGAAGCGATGGAGGTCATTTTGATACAGCGAACTCGATGCAAGTTCAAAGTTCAAAGTGTGGAGTTCGCCCGGTGGCAAAATCAACCATTTTTACTGTTTGACATGTCATAAAAAATTATCCCTCTTTCGTGACGTATCTAGGGTACTTGAGATGATTTTGCGGAAGACTTCCATCACTGTTCGAATTTTGAGATGATGAAATTTCTAATGTATTTATTTCTAAGAATATCGAAGAAGTCTCTAGAAAGTATCAATTAAGCAATTTCAGAAGGATTTTTAAAAAATCTGAAGAAAATTCTAAATGAATTCCTGAAATAATTTGTTAAAAAACAGCAATGTGTAAAGAATCCATAGATGGATTTTCTGAAGAAATTCCAGGAGGAATACCTGAAGAAACATCTGGAAACCCCTGGTGGAAGAGCTAACAAAACCTCTTAAGTAATTTTTGAAAAAAAAAAATCTGGAGAAACCCCCTATTTTTTAAGAATGCTTGGAGGAATCCATAGAGAAATTTCAAAAGGTACATTTCGAGGCAATCCTGGAGGAATTTCTAAGAAAATACATAGATAAATACCCGGCGGAATTTCTGATGAAATCTCTGTGTGAATTTCTGCAGTAATCTCTGCAAGAATGTCTTCCAGCCTTTCCGTATAAATCCTTATGAGGATCTCTGAAAAAATCTGTAGAAAAATATCTGAAAAATTCTTGGAGGATTTTGTAAGATTTTCTTAAGAATTCCTTGGGCAATTTCTGGAAGAGAAATGTCTTGAATATCTAAAGGAATGTGAAGAAATCTTAAGAATTGCCTTAATAATCTTTTGTAGAATTTCTGAACCAATTTTTGGAGAAAATTCTTTAGAAAGCTTCTGAGTTAATTTTGAAGGATTTCTGAATTTCTGATTCTTAATTCAGGTATCCGTGAATCATTATCTACAAAATATCCATGGAGTATTTTTGAGAAAGTTCATGGAAGGTTTGCTAGTTGAAAGCTTTGAAAAATGTCTGGAGGAATCTCTATGAAAAAAAAATCTGAAAAAATGGAATTTCTGGAACAATCTATGCAAGACTTTTTGAAAGGAATTCTTGAAGTATTTTCTAAAGGAATCCATGTAACATTTTTGGAGGCTATCCGTGCAAAACTTTCTTAAGGAGTTCTTGAAGAATTTTCTTAAGTCTAAAGTCTAACCCTAGAATCGTTTGTGAAAAAATTCTCACTGGCTTTAGGATTTCATGGATGATTTTTTAAAGTGAATCTACTAAGAGTTTTTTTATTTGCCCTCTTTTCAAGAAAGGGCATCGACTGGAGTGCGCGAATTACAGAATAATAAAACTTCTCAATTTAGCTTACAAAATTTTGTCCGGAGTTCTGTTCCATAGGCAGGATTTCGTCAGGGCCGATCAAAGACGGATTAGATGTTCACCCTGTGACAGATTCTCGATAAATTTCGGGAGTACAACTTGCAGACCCATCATCTGTTTATTGATTTCAAGGCGGCGTACGATTCAGTGAAGAGAAACGAGTTGTGGCAGATTATGATCGAGCATGGATTTCCGGCGAAGCTCATTAGACTGACTCATGCGACGCTTGACGAATCGAAATCAAGTGTACGGGTTGCGGATGAAATTTCGTCATCGTTCGTAACCTTTGACGGACTGAAGCAGGGCGATGCTCTTTCGAACTTACTGTTCAACATAGCACTGGAAAGAGCGATAAGGAGAGCTGGTGTGCACTGGAGCGGAACCATTGTCACGAAGTCGCATATGCTCCTGGGCTTCGCGGACGATATCGACATCATCGGAATCGACCGTCTCTCACAGAATCCTGAGGAGGATTCTCACAGAATCCTGAAGAGGATTTTCAAAGAATGCTGACGAGGATTTTCACAGAATCCTGACGAGGATTCTCAAAGAATTCTGATGAGGATACTCACAGAATCCTGAGGAGGATTCTCCCACAACCCTGAGGAGGACTTTCACAGAATCGTGAGGAGGATTCGCACAGAATCCTGAGGAGAATTCTCACAGAATCCTGAGGAGGATTCTCCCACAATCCTGAGGAGGACTTTCACAGAATCGTGAGGAGGATTCGCACTGAATCCTGAGGAGAATTCTCACAAAATCCTGATGAGGATTCTCACAGAATCCCGAGGAGGATTTCACAGAATCCTGAGGAGGATTCTCACAGAATCCTGAGGAGGATTCCACAGAATCCTGAAGAGGATTTTCAAAGAATCCTGACGAGGATTCTCACAGAATTCTGAGGAGAATACTTACATAATCCTGAGCAGGATTCTCACGGAATCCTAAGCAGGATTCTCACAGACATCTGACGAAAATTCCAACAGAATTTGTAACCGGTACAGGATTTCCACAGAATCCTGAAGATGATTTTCAAAGAATCCTGACGAGGATTTTCACAGAATCCTGACGAGGATTCTCAAAGAATTCTGATGAGGATACTCACAGAATCCTGAGGAGGATTCCCACAGAATCCTGAGCAGGATTTTCACAGAATCCTGAGCAGGACTCTTACAGAATCCTGAGCAGGATTCTCACAGAATCCTGAGCAGGATTCTCACAGAATCCTGAGCAGGATTCTCACAGAATCCTAAGCAGGATTCTCACAGAAACCTGACGAAAATTCCCACAGAATTTGTAACCGAATCCTGAAGAGGATTTTCAAAGAATCCTGACGAGGATTCTCACAGAATCCTGACGAGGATTCTTAAAGAATTCTGATGAAGATACACACAGAATCCTGAGGACGATTGCCACAGAATCCTGAGCAGGTTTTTCACAGAATCCTGAGCAGGATTCTCACAGAATCCTGAGCAGGATTCTCACAGAATCCTGAGCAGGATTCTCACAGAATCCTGAAGAGGATTCTCACAGGATCCTGAGAAGGATTCTCATAGAATCCTGAGGAGGGTTCTCACAGAATCCTGAGGAGGATTCTCACAGAATCCTGAGGAGGATTCTTACAGAATCCTGAGGAGGATTTTAACAGAATCCTGAGGAGGATTCTCACAAAATCCTGAGGAGGATTCTCACAAAATCCTGAGGAGGATTCTCACAGAATTCTAAGGAGGATTCTCACAGAATCCTGAGGATTCTCATAGAATCCTGAGGATTCTCACAGAATATTGAGGAGGATTCTCACAGAATCCTGAGGAGAATTCTCACAGAATCCTGAGGAGGATTCTCACAGAATCCTGAGGAGGACTCTCACAGAATCCTGAGGATTCTCACAAAGTACTGAGGAGGATTCTCACAGAATCCTGAGGAGGATTCTCACAGAATCCTGAGGATTCTCACAAAGTACTGAGGAGGATTCTCACAGAATCCTGAGGAGGATTCTCACAGAATCCTGAAGAGGATTCTCACAAAATCCTGAGGAGGATTCTCACTAAATCCTGAGGTGGATTCTCTCAGAATCCTGAGGAGGATTCTCACAGAATCCTGAGGAGGATTCCCACAAAATTCTGAAGAACATTTTCAAAGAATCCTGACGAGGGTTCTCACAGAATCCTGAGCAGGATTCTCACATAATTCTGAGCAGTATTCTCACAGAATCCTGAGCAGGATTCTCACAGAATCCTGAGCAGGATTCTCACAGAATCTTGTGGAGGATTCTCACAGAATCTTGTGGAGGATTCTTACAGAATCTTGTGGAGGATTCTCACAGAATCTTGTGGAGGATTCTCACAGAATCTTGTGGAGGATTCTCACAGAATCCTGAGCAGGATTCTCACGGCCGTGGAAGAGGCGTTCGTACCTTTTAACAGGGAGACTGCGAGGATTGGACTTACGATTAACACCACAAAGACTAAGTACATGATTGCTGGTGGTCCACGTCGGTACGGACGTGGTAGTGGTGATGAAGTGGTGCTAGGTGGTGAAAAATTTGAAGTTGCGGATGAATTTGTTTATCTTGGTACTCTATAGTGATATGCGATAATGATGTTTCCCGCGAGGTGAAAAGATGGATTGCGGCTGCGAATAGGGCCTTTTTCGGTCTGCGAAACTAGCTGAAGTCCCGCAGGCTGCAAACGAAGACAAAACTCGTGTTATACAAGACTCTGATTCTTCCGGCCACTTTATACGGTCATGAAACGTGGACGTTGAAAGAAGTTGATCGAAGAGCTTTTGGAGTCTTCGAACGTAAAGTGCTGCGAACAATACTCGGCGGTGAACTGGAGATGGATATAGTGAAGCGAATACAACACGGCAGGCTGTGGTGGGCTGGACACGTAGCTCGTATGCCGGAGGAACGACAAGCTCAAATTATATTCAGCAGAGAACCAGGAAGGGGTCGTCGGCTTCGTGGAAGGCCGCGCACATGTTGGCTTTTTGCAATTGAGGAGGACCTAAGGACTCTAAACGTTCAGGGCGACTGGAAGCGATTGGCCCAGGACCGAGGTCAGTGGAGGTGGATACTTCATTCGACGTAGATTCGCCGCTACGAGTTGTAACCCATCAAGAATCAAGTATCTACTAGGAGTTTTCAAGAGAGTCCTTGAAAAAAATTCTTAAAAAATCTCTGGGAGGTTTTTTTTTCAGGAACTCGTGAATTTTTTTTTTAATGAATCTTAGGATGGATTTCAGCAAGACTCCATGAAATAACTATCGAAAAATCTGTGGAGAATTTGGTAAGGAGATTTCTGGATGAAAATCTAGTGATATTTCTGAAGAAATTATTTGTCGAATTTATAATAAAATCCATGGGAGATCTTCTGAAAGAATCTCTCAAAACATTTTTTATTGAACTTCTAGGACAGTTTCTATAGGAATCCCTGCAGAAAATTCCC
Organism: Aedes albopictus; assembly: GCF_035046485.1. Taxonomy (NCBI): domain Eukaryota; kingdom Metazoa; phylum Arthropoda; class Insecta; order Diptera; family Culicidae; genus Aedes; species Aedes albopictus. The sequence goes on from NC_085137.1 coordinate 40,005,459, forward strand.
GAATGGATCTCACAATTATTTAAAAAGTCCCTGGAGGAATTTCTGAAGAAATCCCTGGAAGATTTTCCGATAGATATTCATATTTTCAAAAAAAAATCCCTGGAGCAATTTCTATAGCAAATCCCGGAAAAAGTTTTGGAATAAATCCTTAGAAAATCATTTCAGAGAATGCTCAAAGGAGTTCGCGAAGGAAAAATCTTGAAAAGTCCCGAAAAAGTAGGGTAAATGTCTGGAGGGTTTCCTAACGTAATCCCTGGAGGAATTTCTGAAGAAACTTATACACAACTTTCTTACACAACTTTTTATGAAACTTGATTAAGTTCCCTAGTGGAATTTCTGGAGAAATTTGATGTTGCTCTGGGAATTTCATTCTTGGAAGAATTTCCCTAGTACAAACTTTTGAAAGAACTTCTGAAACATTTTCTGAAAAACTCTGAAATAGTCCTTAAAGACATCACTAAAACGAATTTTTGGAGAAATTTTCAAATAAATATCTAATGAAATTTTTGAAGGAATCTCTGAACGAATTTATGAAAGAATCCCTGGAGGAATGTATACTCAAATTCATGAATATTTTTTGGAAAAAATGGAGGAATTTCAAGAGTAAATCATGCAAGATGCACTGTAAGAATTGTTTGTGGAATTTGTAGAATATGTGGAATTTTTAAAGAAATCTCTGAAGAAAATTTCCGAAAAACTCCATGGAAGATTTTTGGAAAGGAACAGTGAGGAATTTTTTGGCCAAGTACACGTACCTACAATATAATTTACGAAATATTTATTTTAGAAAGATTTTTAGAAGAATTCTGACGAAATTTTTAATAGATTTTCTGAAAGAATCTCCAATAGAATCTCCAAACAAATGCCTAGAATTTCTGAATAATCCCTGGGCGAAATTCTCAAAATCTCTGAAATGATTTAAAAAAAAAACATGGAGGAATTGGTGGAGCAAATCATGCCAAATTTCGTGAAAGAATTCTTTGTGACACTTCTGGAGGAATGCATGGAAGATTTTCTGAAATGATAAAAATAATAATTCAGTAAGAAATTCCATGGTAAATCCACGGAGATGTATTCAAATGAATCCCTGAATTATTTTTTTAACTTTTTGAATGTTTTGGGACATTTTTTGCAAATAACATTGTTGAGCTCAAAATATTGGGTTTCGAATCAACCAAACATATTTTTGGAGACAAAATATTTCGATCGTAACAAGCTAGCGAGAGTGGTTTATTGGTTATTTAGCGAGAATTATTAATAGATTGGTTCCCTTATTAAACATGTGGTTCCCATTCTCATCCTACGAGAAACAAAAGATTGAAGAACTATTTGTTTTGTTTCTTATTTTTGTATTTTTTGTTTGAAGTGAGCACGCATGAAAGGGATTTTCTTATTAGTAATTCACCAGTTATTTTCATATCAATTCAATCAAAATTTCCCTAAATAACTGCGCCAAATACATTAGAGACTAACATTTTGCAATTAAAAAAACTGAGTTTAAATATTTCAAGTGTTAAAATAGAAGAAACAGATCAAACGTAACATTTAAAATTTCAGTTCACATTCAGCCATACCCGAAGATGATCGAATTCCCAGAAACAGTACAAATGACATGCCACAGGAAGTCCACAATCCATCTGAGAAGGAGCATGATCCGCAGAATGCTTCCGACACCAGAACAAGCGTCGATCAGGTTAATCCGCGGCCCAGTGATACAACGCTCGAGTGTGAAAAGTGCCACAAGAAGTTCAAAATGAGAAGACAAAAGATGGATCACCTTAGGCTGGTTCACGCTTCAAAAAATCATAAGTGTAATCATTGCGACAGCTCATTTGTATCAAAGTAACTCATTTCTAAAATGTAACAAGTAAAACAACTTAACCCAAAACATTATATTTCATTTTTAGGCAACGGCTTACTAAGCATATGATTGTTCATGATACATCTACCAACATCAACAAAGATTTTTCAGAGCCAGAAGACACATACACAGAATACGACCGGATGAGTAGAATAATTGTTTTTGAAAAAAAGGAATGTCCACTGTGCAATCGAATGATTAAACTACCATTCTTGGAAGGTCACTTGAACAGACATAAAGGTTTGTCTCACAAATATATCTTACTTTTGAGATTGTGGGCAAAATTATCTACCATGTTGTTTTCGTAGGTGTTCAACCATTTGAATGCAAAATGGGTTGCATGGAGAAATTTCGTTGCAAGATCGAGAGAAACACTCACTATCGTGACGTTCACGGGTGGAAGGCACATAGGTGCGACTTTTGCCAGCAGTACTTCCATTCCCATAGGAGCTGTATACTGCACAAAGCCAAAGTTCATTCATCGGGCTTCAAGTGCCAAGAATGTTTTACAGCGTTTGCGTCGCGGTAAATTCTAACCGACAAGGAGTGGTGTAGTTGAATGGATAATGAAAGATTTTTGGATTACAGTTCCGGGCTGCACAGACACATGCTGTCTACGAAACATTCAAATGACAACTCAAGAATACAGGTAGCGCAGGTAGAACCCAAGGCGGAAGAATCGAAAAGTTCATTCGAAGCAGCGGACATCAAAATAGATGAACTACCAATCAGGTATGAGGAGACTGGCTCATGGGCCGGCTCCATAATCGCTAACAATAGAATTTCAGGGCTACCAACTTCGACCAAACTGATTTTACATCAAAAAGAGATGTTAACCTTCGTTTTGATTGGGCTTTGGGCCATTTAGCGAACGCCCAATTAGCTAAACAAACGAATTTTGACTGCAGGTACATCAATACAACTTTGGTAGTTAACTCAAAGACGAGTGTAGCGACGATGGCGTTGTTGACAAGCACACATGCTCGAGACATGACACGCGAGTTTATCATAGAATTTTCACTAAAAGTGGCAAACACCAGACACATAAAAGTTCTTCTCCTCACGAAAGTATGGTTCGGAGACAAATAAGGACAACTGGACCAGGCTGGACTATCAAGCAGACAATACCTAACACTGACACTGATTAACCCTTTTTAGTACTTATGCAGTTGGAAAAAGAAAGGTTTTAAAAAGATTTGATATAAATAGTGCTATTTAAAAGAGACAAAAATAATAAACTAGTCTAACTTCAAATTTCAGTTCACTTCAACCGAAGGAAGTACACATTCCATCTAAAGAGGAGCACAACCCCCAGAATGCTTCCGAACCCAAACCATGTGTCGATCAAGTCGACACAAAAGTTATTCAATATTTTCAATGCAAAATTGGTTGCGTGGAGAAATTTCGTAGCAAGTTTCGGAGAAACGTTCACTATTGTGACGTTCACGAGTGGAAGGCACACCAGTGCGAAATTTGCCTTCAGCGCTTCCCTTCCCATAGGAGCTATGTAATGCACAAGGCCAAAGTTCATTCATCAGGTTACAGGAGCCAAAACTGTCCCACAGTGTTTGCGTCGCGGTAGGACCTAACCGTTGATTGAGTGGTGTAATTGAATGGATAATAAATTCTTGTTTGCTTACAGTTCAGGGCTGCACAGACACAGGCGGAATGCGGAATACACAAAAGGCATTTGTGGAATAGACATAGCGCCGGAAGAACCCCAGGTGAACAAACCAACGGCAGAATCGGAAACCCTATTAAAAGCAAAGGACATCAAAGCAGAGATCGAGACGGATGAGGATTCTGAGCTACCACTCAGGTATGTGAAGGTCGGGTCTAGTGGCACGTTAATGTTATATCCCATTTTCGAAACTTTTACCATCGCTAAAAAAAATTAGCCTGTTTTATAATATTTCTGAGGGAACAGGAAGAATATCAGGTATTGGAATAGGCATAAAAACAGACAGACAAACAGCCAAAGTTACCTTGAATGAGGGTCGACAACCTTGTACGGGTTACATTACATTGCAACTCCTTTGTAACTAATTCGAAAATGGGCATGAACAGTGAACATAGATGAGAAGAGGGAAACTATGTAGTAGTGATGATTTAGGAACCGCCTCACCCCAACACACCTCTCCTCGCATTCACTGACTGTTAAGATGCTATCACCTTCCTTCAATACACCTTGGGTATAACCTTGAAATATGCTTCTGTTGATGTTGAGAGTTCTGGACCGTAACACAGCTGCCCTGTAACCCTGTCAGTAATTTGTAGGACCGTGCTTTATATCTCCATCGCGTACTGCATCACCCTAATGACGTTCACGTCTAACAGCTGCAGTACCTTCAGAAGGTACGTGTGAGGTACTGAGTCGTACGCCTTCTTGTAGTCAATGTACCGTGACCGGCCCTAATTCTGCGCAGTCCCTAATTCGGCGCACTTTCTCGAATATACCACAAAATCACGGACGCTAGTTCAATATTAGTTTCAAATATATTTTTTGAATATTGCTTCAATAGTACTGAAAAAGTTTGTGAAGAAAAAAATTTCAAATCAACGATCATTATTTTGTAAAAAAATAAAATGATGTTGCAAGTACTATAAATTGCCTGAAATCTGTGTCCGTTAGCGAAACTGCTAAAAAGTTGCTTCATGAGCTGAAGCATTTTGCGACATAAATAATGAAGAGAATGTCTGCTTTTCCATGCGCATCCTGTACTGCTGTCTTCGAGGAATCAGAATCGGCAAAAAACAATTGAGTTTTCTTCTTCTTTTTTCAATCTTCTTGTTCTTCTTTGGTGCGCAGAATTAGGAACCGGTATTAAATGGTGGTCCTAATTCTGCGCAGACATTTCAACACTAAGTTTTGAACATATAATTAATAAACAAACATCATATAAATGCCACCATAGTTATAACTATGATATTCTATGTTTCTAGCAATCCGGTGATTGTTATTACGGCTCAACAAGTTAGTTTATTAACTTTGAAGGCTAATTTACGATTTTTGAATTTTTGATCTGATAGTTCGACCGGAATAACCACTTGTTTTAAACATTTGCTATCAACCTCGGGGGAAATTTTAGGTATTCATGCAAGCATTCGTCAAATGCGAGATATGATGTGAGTTTACATGGAATTTTCTTAAACAGTGGAAACCCTGGAGTTAGACAAGAAAGAAGTCTCAGTTTGCAAACAAAGATTGTGCCACCTTGTCATGGCGAAAAAGTTTATATTACCTTTAGAAATGAAAGTAAATTTTACTAAAATGTGCGTATGCGAATAACTAAAAAGCTTTACGTAGTAGTATTATTGCACAGTTCGCACCAAATTGGACTGCACAGTATGAAAGTGTGATGGTTGAAAAGTGTGACGATAAGTGCAATCGGGCTGTCTGACAGCAGTTTGACGTCGAGAAATGTCAAAGATTAGCACGTGGTGTGTGATTCGCCTGATTCTTCCCCGCTTTTGTTTTGATTCTCATCTATCTGCCAACTCTCCGATTAGACTTTCTCTCTTTTTTCTCACCCAGAGTCGGAGCCGGGCAGCCAGTTTTGCAGATTTGTGCGTTTCTTCTCATGGAAGAAGTTTGTGAAATGTAGAATTCAAGATGTTGATGTCGGCAACCGTGACCGAGCACAAAAATAGTGTGATAGCTGAAGTGCATCAAAAATCCATCTTTGAAAGCAACCAGCAATACATAATGCTACAAAATCCTTTTGTGTATTATGATTAAAATTCTCTTTGCTTAGTAATCAAAGTAGGTAGTAGGTGTTGAGGACATGCAAAGTTCCAATATGGTCGTAATGTCGTATAAAAGTTGAAAATGAAGAATTCAATTGAATTTCATCTATGGATCATGTTCTCATTACAATATGTTATCTTTTTAGAGTTTTTCCCATGTGCGCAGAATTAGGAACATTAGTGCGCAGAATAAAGAACATTTCAAAAAAGGGTGCGCAGAATTAGGAACAGAGACACACTTTAGAATTTTCATAATTTTACATATAAATTGAGTGTTTTGTATAAGAATTATATTTTTCCCTCATTTATAAAGCTAATAACTATGTGCAGTCAAAAATTCAGCCAAATCGGTTCGATTTGGAATTTGTTACAGCTGATTGAAATTGAAAAAGTCTTAGATGCGCAGAATATGGGCCCTCCACGGTACACCATGCTCAGGTTCGCATGCTTTTCGGTGGCTTCTGCATCTAGAATGGCCTGATTTTTGCAGGCTTACGCGATCTTACGACACCCTTTTTGTTTCTTGGTCATTACCTTGTTGGTAACGCAGTGGTCTTGCATCCTCCTGGCTATTACCGACGGCACTTTGTTCGTACACACTCGTAAAGCACGTTATTGGTCTGTACCTGTCTACCTGTACCTAATCTGAGTAAAAAAAACACACAAAAAAAGAAGTTCAAAATCGCAATTGTTTGATTACAGTTCATGGCTCCACAAACAGAACTCAGGAGCACAGATAGCTCAAATAGAGTCGCAGGCGACAGAACAAACGGAAGAGCCGGAAAGCCTATTCGAGGCAGAGGACATCAAAGTAGAGGTTGAGACGGACGAGGAGGCTGAACTTCGAAACAGGTGATACCTAACACTAATACTGATTGAACCCGTTTTATTAGTGACAAAAGAAAAAGAAAACAGATCTAACTCAATACTTTAAATTTCAGTTCACATTCAGCCAAGGACATGAACACTGATGATAAAATTTTCAGAAACAACAGTATGATTGATAAGCCGAAGGAAATACACAATCAAGCGATGGGAGAGCACAATCCTGAAAATTCTTCCAAACCCAAAGCATGTGTTGATCAGGTCGATCCCAGTGATCCAACCAATGAGTGCGAAAAGTGTGGTAAACAGTTCAAATGGAGAAGACAACTGATGGATCATCGTAGGCTAGTGCACGCTGCACGGGATCACAAATGTACACTTTGTGAGAAATTATTTTTATCAAAGTAAA
>NC_085137.1:40012800-40087800 GCF_035046485.1 Aedes albopictus
TAATTTTCTAAAATCCAACACGCCTAAACTCAGGACATTATATTACAATTTTAGGAAGAAACTGGATGCTCATATGTATGTGCATAAATTATTGCCAGCCACTGAAGCCGATATGGACATTTCAGAGCCAGAACAAACGCACGAAGTATATGATTCGGAAAAAAGAGGCTATGTTGTTACAAAAAAGGCCTGTCTAGTGTGCAATCGAAAGATTAAACTAGCATTCATGGAAGGTCATTTGTACAGACATAAAGGTTTGCTTCACGAATTTGTTTCATTAAATATTAAGCATAATTATCTAATTTTGTAGGTGTTAAACCTTTTAAATGCAAAATGGGCTGCACGGAAAAATTTTATTGCAAGTTTAAGAGAAAAAGTCACTACCATAAAGCACACGGATGGAAATCATATAAGTGCGACATTTGCCAGCAGTATTTCCCTTCGCATAGGAGCTGCATACTACACAAAGCCAAAGCCCATTCATTTGGCTTTAAATGCCTGGAGTGCCTTGCAGTGTTTGCGTCGAGGTAAGTACCTATATTCAAACTAGAAAGTGTGTAATTGAGTGTGTAAGAAGTATTTGTTTGATTACAGTTCAGGGCTGTACCGGCACATGAGAAATACGAAACACTCGAACGGCGACTCAGGAATACAGTTAATGCAGATGGAGGACCTCGCCACAGAACAAGCGGCAGAAGCGGAAAGCCTATTCGAGGCAGAGGACATCAAACTAGAGATAGAGACGGACGAGGAAGCTGAGATACCGAGCAGGCAATATATACTCAAAAAAGACATTGATTAAACTTTCCAGTATTTATACATAAACGAATGTTTGATTTAGTGTCTAAGTTTAAATCACTTTTGAATGAATAAAGAAAAAAATCTAATTGATTTTTTTTTTCAAATTACAGTTTACAGTTATCTTCGCACATTGACAAGTCATACGGTCTATCCGAGGATACAACCAGTCAAGATTTGATGAAAGCATTCGACATTAAGGGTATTTCATCAAGTGGTCTACCGGTAGACTGCAATGTGTGCGATAAAGTATTTAAATCAAGAAAACATTTGCTGGATCATCGCCGGCAAGTGCACTACCCAAAACCTTACAAATGCACTGAATGTGACAAAGCATATGTATCAAGGTAAGGAATAGTGAAATGTCCCAAGTATCCTAAAGTTCCGCATTCTATGACAGAATACTCTTTCAAGTTTCACAACGTTCAGATACAGTTTCGAACAGTACTTTTTGGCAGCTTAAGATGCTTCTCGGAACTTGGTCGGTACTTTGATGTTCCTTGAAGTTCAATTTCAGTAGCTCGATATTCTAAGGAAACCTTGCTTACTTGATGGACTACTACTCGTCGCGATAAATCTACGCCAAATGAAGCAATCATCTCCACTGATCTCGATTCTTGGAAAATCACTTCCAGTCGCCTTGAACATTTAGAGTCCTTAGGTTCTCCTTAACTGCATAAAGCCAACGTGTGCGCGGCCTTCCACGAAACCGACAATCCCTTCTTGGCTCTCTGAGGAATATGATTTAAGCTTGTCGTTCCTCGGGAATACGAGCTCAACGAGCCCATCTCACCGCCGCTTTCTATGTTTTATTCGCTTCACTGTAGGCCTATATATCTGCTTATAAACTTGCTAGGTACAAGTTGTAGTTCATGCAACGCCGCCACATGCCGTTCTCCAGTGTACTGTCGAGTAGTGTTCTCCTCAACATTTTACGTTTGAAGACTCCAAAGACTCTCCGATCAACTTCTACACTACACTCCTATCCAAACTTTCGATTACTTAGGCTAATACGTATGTATTCACTTAAACCATTCATTTTCGATTTCAGAAGCCTTTTAGATAGACACATGCCTTCGCACCCAGGATTTAGATCACATATAATCGTAATACAATCGGAAGTTTCAGGAAGCTTAAAACCAACATCTGACGCGGTGTACGATCCGAAAACAAAACAGTACAAGACAAAGCTATGTTCCTCATGTAAACGACGAATCAGACTGAATCTGTTCGATGGTCATCTAAACAGGCATAAAGGTTCGCTTCAAACATGTGTTTTCTTTCGTTGAGCCAACTATCCAAACATAAACTCCTTGCCTTGTTTCGCCCCGGCAGGAATTCAACCTTACGCATGCGAAATGGGCTGTGCGGAGCAGTTTCATTGCAAGATTAGGAGAAAACGGCACTACCATGTCGACCACGGATGGAAAGCCTACCAATGTGACGTTTGCTATCAGTACTTCCCTTCCATCAGGTCCTGTATGACACACAAAAGAAAGTTTCACGTGCGGGACCACGTGTGTCAGGAATGTCATGAAACGTTTCCGACGAGGTAGAATTAAGCTAAGTGTTTGTTAAATGATTAGAAGTAATTGACGTTTTTTTTCAGTTCTGGATTCAAGAAGCACATAGCGAAAACGAAACATAAACAAAACAACGAGAACACACAGACAGTGGAGGTGGAACCCGAGGACGCAGGACAACTGGAAACACCGGAAGGATTATCCGAGGCAGATCTGATTCTCGAGGATATTAAGCTAGAGGTTTTGACGGAACAGGAAGTTGAATTACTAAGGAGTAATGGAGAAGACTTATGCCTAGGAAATAATAGTTAGTAGTTATGTCATTTTGTGATATGAAAAGTACTTAAATTCGTGTACATATACCTATCAATAGAAACAAAATAAAGATACATTGAATGTTGAATTCATGTTGAACGATACAATTCCCAAGTAACATGTTTTAGTCAAATAGACTAGACGAGGTTCTTAGAACCACCATAAAACCAAAATAAAAGGATTTAGGTTTTATGACGGGTTTGAAAACCTTATTACAAAAATAATTGGTCATCAAAATGTTACTTGGGTTTTTTTTTCTCTGTTCGGGACATAACCACTGCGACCAATATTTTGATCTATTGTGGTATACCCCGTGTCCTTTGTATAGTGCATGTCGTATTACTTTATCACCATTGAGAAGTTATAAAGTATTCGGTTTTGTTACAGTAGTCATTTTCAACATTATCGCAAGGAAGGATTCTGATTGATAGATTCCGCTTTATCACGCTCCTTTTTTAGTCAAAATCGGATCCCTTAACGAGAACGTCAAGAAATGATACCGATATTGACCATGCATCGGAACCCTATTCCTTTCTGTTTCAAACCAGTGAACACCGAATAAAAGATTAGGAATACTAACCCATTTTTCCATCTCGGCCACACCTAAAACCGAGACCTATCACTTTCAACAAGGTGTGAAATGTAATAAGGACCAAAGTGTTTTCCTTTGATTACTCAAATGTGCTGTTCTACTAGCTGGAAGCAGTTAGGACTAGGGTTCGGTTTGGTAGATCTTTCGCCGCAACGCAACCCAATAAGGTGATCTTACCCACGCTACGGGCTCCGTTAAAGATCGAGCATATTTTAAACCCCCTCAACCATTCATCCCTCAGCACGGGTCGCCTGACACCTTGGATTGGGGTTACCTGTTTGGTGGACTTTTACCCCCGGAACAGGTGGTCCGTAGTGCTATTCTAAGCCGGCAACTACTTGGGTTGGAGATAACAGCAACTTTTCCTACATCTGATTCGATTTGAAGGAATTTTCCGACAAAACCAAGAAGGGCTAGGGTAGCATCTTGATAATTTATTTAGGAATTCGATTCATCAAAGAACTCCTGAAAGAATTCTAGAATTCTATAAGAAACTAAATGAATATATTTCCAAAGAAAATCATTGAAAAATTTGCCGGAGAAACTTGCAGAATAATTTCATGGAGGACACTCCAAAACAACTTCTAGAGAAAACTTCCAGAGGAAGTTCTGAACAATTTTCTAAAGAAACTCCGACCAAAATTTTCGAATGATCTTTGAGAAAATCTGCCGATAAAATTACTGTAAACATTCCTGAAGCACCTGCCTATGAAATTTCCGATGAAACTCCAACAAAACACTTCTTCTTCTTCTTTATGGCTCTACATCCCCACTGGAACTTGGACTGCCTCGCTTCAACTTAGTGTTCTTTGGGCACTTCCACAGTTATTAATTGAAGGGCTTTCTTTGCCTGCCATTGCATGAATGTGTATATTGTGAGGCAAGCACAATGATACAGTATGCCCAGGGGATCGAGAAAATTGTCCCGACCGGAACGGGAATCGAACCCGCCGTCTCCGGATTGGCGATCCATAGCCTTAACCACTAGGCAAACTGGAGACCCCATTTTAAGGTAACCTCGATGGCATTTCTGGAGGAATTCTGGATGGAACTTTTTCTAGAAGCAGCCGTAGGAATTCCTAAAGAACTGTTAAAAAATAAATAAATGGAGAATACCCGAAGAATCTGTTGAAAAAGTTCCCGGAGAAACTTTTGAAGGAACTACCAAAAGAGTTGTTGAAAAAAATTGCGTAGGAATTCCTGAAGATAATTCTGAAGGAACTCCTGGAGAAATTTCCGGCACATCAAGGAATAAGCATTGGGCAAGTTTGGCTGAGACATCGATTTTTGTGAATCGATTCGAATCGGACCAGAAGAATCGATTCACCGATTTAATCGAATGCTTTGAAACGATGTTTTCACATCGATTCGATATTATAAAATTTTACAAAACCATAAAATGATCCGTTTGCAGCATGGAGTACCAGTTGGAGTATTTTTCTAAATGAATTTAATATCAAAAATTGAGATTGTTCATCGTACCGTCTCTGGAGAAATCCCTAGATGAAGGCTTGGAGAAAATCCTAAGGAAATTCCTGAAAGTATTCCTGCAGGAATACCTGAAGGAAATCCTGAATTTCCTGGAGGACTCCCTGGAGAAATTCTTGGATGAATGCCTAGAGCATATTCTGGAAGAAATCTCGAAGAAATCCCTGGATGAACTCTTGGAGGAATCCCTAGGGGAAATCTGAGAGGAATCCCTGAAGAAGAAACATCTTGAGGAATTTCTGGAGGAATCCTTAGTAAAATTTTTGGAGAAATTCTAGGGGGAGCTTCTGGAGGATTTTTTGGAAAAATCGCTGGAGGAATACCTGAAGAAATTTTTGGAGGTACCTCAGGAGGAATGCCTGGAGGATCTTCTAGACAAATTCCTGGCGGAATCCCATGTGGAACTCCCCTGGAGAAATCAATAGAGGAAGAATTTCTTGAAGATATCCCTGGAGGAATCTCTGAAGGAATTCTGGGAGGAATCCCTGGAGAAATTTCAGAAGAAATTCCTGGAGGAGTTCCCAAGGCAATTCCTGGAGAAAACCCTGGAAGAAATCCCGGTGGAATCCTTGGGAACAGTCCTAGAGGGATTCCTGAATAAATTCCAGAAAGAATTTCTGAAGGAATCCATGGATAATTTCCTGGAGGAATTGCTGTACACGGGGAAAAATTCCTACTCAGTGGCTGAGTTGGTCTTACTCATTGCCAATTGGCAATGGGTTGTCCCACTTTTAACGGAAACTGAGTAAGAAAACAAAGAATTTTCGATTTATGAGTAAGACCAACTCAGTCATTGAGTAGAATTTTTTCTCGGTGTAGGAATTTCTGAAGGAATTCCTGGATCAATTCGTGGAGGAATTCCAGAAGAAATAGCTGGGGTAATCCCTGGAGAAATTCTTGATGGAATTCCCAGGAAAGCCCCTGGAGAAATGCCCGAATCAAATCCTGGAAGAATACCTGGAATAATTCCTGGATAAATTCCGGGAGGGATTCCTGGGGAAATTTCTGAAGGAACCCCTGGAAGAGTCCTCAAGCAATCCTTGAAGGAATTCCTAGAAGAATCTCAGAAGGAATTCATGCGAGAATCGCTGGGGGAATTCTTGGAATGCTTCTTGGATAAACTCCGGGAGGAATTCCTGGGGAAATTTCTGAAGGAATCCATGAGGATTTTTTGGAGAAATTTCTGGAGAAATTTCCGTAGGTATTGTGGAGGTATTCCGTAAGGACTTACTGGAGGCCCCAAAAGGAATTCCTAAAGGAGTGCCTTGAGGAACCTCTGGAGAAATTCTTGGACACATACATGTAGGGATTCTAGGAGGAATCTTTAGAGAAATTCCTTGAGATATCTCTAGAGGAATTCCTGGAGGAATCCCTATCTAGGCCTCTCCACTTTTTCAAGTCCACCCCCATATTTTGATTGGCATCCTAAAAGAAGTAACTGGTCAAAATTTCAGCCAAATCCATTGAAATTAGGAGGTGCATCAAATCAATTTCATGTTTTTCGATTCTTTTCGAACTTCAAAAAATCATAACTTCATTAGCTTGTGAAAAGTTAATTCTTTCAGCACAAATTGAACACACAATATTCCTCCACTGCCGTAATTCTGCAAAGTGACGTAAGCGACATTGAGAGTTTTGACCCAATTTTTGGTTATTATGCATAAAACTCTTGCTCATCCTCTAAGTTTCTTTCCATAGATGATAGATTACGACTAGATCTTGCATTCTAATACAGCAGGCATACCACAGTGTTATTTGTACACCATATATTATATATAATATACCAAAAAAATTCGAAATTTTGAATGGCGCTTACGTCACTTTGCAGAATTACGGCAGTCCAGGAACGCTTCCTAAAAGTGCTTGAGTAGTTCTGCAAGGAAATCATCCAGGGATTCACCATGCAATGTATAAGCAGTATGGTGAAACGTTCAGGAAGAATTCCTGGAGGAATCTCTAGAGGAATTCCTTGAGGTATCTCAAGAGAAATTGCTAGATGAATTCCTGGACGAATCCTAAGAATTTTTTTTTCATGCAGGAATTCCCAGAGGAATCCTAGAGGAATTTCTGGAGGAATCCCTTATGGAATTCTTGGAGGCATCCCAGGAAGAATTTCTGAAGAAAACCAAGGATCAATTTCTGATGGAATTCTAGGAGGAGTTTCTGAAGAAATCCCAGAAGAAAGTACTGAAGAAATCGCGGAAATTTCAGAGAAAATCCTGAACGAATCCTTAAAAGAGTAAGCAGAGGAACTTTTGGAGCAATTCCTGAAGCAGTACCTGAAGAAACCCCAGGAGGAAGCTTGCAAGTAATCCCAAAAGGAATTCTAAAGGAAATCTTTAAACAGTTCCTGGAGGAATTTTTAGATTAATTCCTGGAAAAGTTTCTGGAAGAATCCCAGGAAGGAATCCTGAAGGAATTACAAGAAGAGCTCTCGGAGGCAGTTCCAAAATAATCCTGGAAGTTGTTCTCGAAAGAATCACAGGAATTCCCGGGAATTTTGGAGAAATTTGTGAAGAAACCCCATGATGAATCCCGGAAGCAATCCCATGAGGAATTTCTTAGGGAATCTCACGATAGCTTTCTTAGCGAATTCTTGGAAGCATTTCTGTAGGAATCCTAGGATGAAAATTTGAAAAAAAAACATATCTGCAGTAATTTTTGGACGAACTATTGACTTGGATGGATTCCTAATGGATTTTTAAGGAGTTCCTCGATTCATTTTTTAATAATCTTTAGTAAAATTTTCTGAAAGAATTTCTTGAAGATATTCCTGCAGAATTACTTCGAATAATTCCAAATGGAATTATTGGAGCAATCTCTAGCGGAATTCTGTATGGAATACATATAGAAATCCTAGAAGAAATATCTGAAAGAATTTTTTTTTTTTTTTTTGAACCACTGCGTCCAGTGAGTTGAACTTTTGTGGTATACCCCTGTTTACTATTCGCATCTTACAAAGCTGATCACCCTTTATTAAGTTATCCGCTTAAGTATCCTGACGCGTCATTTCCCAGTTAGGCAAAATAGAGTTTATGAAACCTACTACCTTCCCGGGGTTGAGAGACCAAATTTCACTCGGTTGCAAGCAACCATAATTTAGAAATTTGGATCTACGTTTGTACAAAGCACCACAGCTGCAAAGCAGATGTTCCGAGGTTTCCAATTCAATGTTACAGAATCTACAGATATCATTCTGAACCCGACCTATGTTCTTCAAATGATATCTGCTCGGGCAGTGTCCAGTTATTAGGCCAGTGAACGTGCACAAAGTTCTCTTATTAAGCTCCAAGAGCTTCCTAGTAATTCCTGCATTTGGTGTTATAAATCTTTTTGATTGATTACATCTTTTGGTTACCATCCAGTTGGTAATCACCCTTTGTTCTTCCCATCGTTTCAATTCCATTTTTATGGCACAGTATGATATGCCACAGAAAGGTTCTGGTCCAAAGAACTGTGTATTAGATCCTTGTTTTGCGAGCTCGTCTGCCTTTTCATTTCCCTCAATGCCACAATGTCCAGGAACCCAATATATGTTTACTGAATTCTCTTGAGACAGTTTTCGCAGTGAGAGTATGCATTCCCAGACAAGTCTCGATGTACATTTATAAGCGTTCAGTGCTTTCAACGCAGCTTGGCTGTCAGAGAAAATACAAATATTTGCATATCTGTACTTTCTTTTTAAGCAAGAGTCTGCGCATACTAGAATAGCAAAGATCTCCGCTTGAAACACCGTTGGATAGTTCCCCATTGGCACTGAAATGTTTATTCCAGGGCCAAAGATCCCAGCCCCCGTTTGTGTCCCAACTTTTGATCCATCTGTAAAGAATTTAATGGAACCTTGACGAACAGCTGGTCCTCCGGCATCCCACTCTAAACGCGATGTTTCACATACGTTGTAAGGAATGTCATAGTTATCTACTGGTTTCATCCAATCTCCATTCATATTCATTACAGAGTTACTTTGGAAGTGTTTTGATATGCTTAAGTGATTTACTAAATCTCCTGGCATAAATTCCTTCAACCGTTTTAATCTGATCATACTCTTTTCCGCTTCTAATTGCACAAATTCATGCAATGGTAGCAAATAAAGAATTGCATCTAACGATTTTGACGGAGTACTTCGCATCGCTCCCGTTACAGCGATGGACATCAGGCGTTGAAGTTTTGCAAGCTTAGCCTGCGCAGTGGCCTCTTTTGTTTTTGGCCACCACACGAGCGAAGCGTACGTTACTTTGGGACGTATAATAGATGTGTAAATCCATTTTATCATTTTTGGTTTTAAGCCCCACTTTCTTCCAAACGTTTTGGAGCAGCACCAAAAAGCACTGGTAGCTTTGCCAATTACATACTCAATATGAGCATTCCAGTTTAATTTGGCGTCTAATATTACACCAAGGTACTTAACTTGTTCACTAAGACGCATTTGTACACCTCCAATCTTCAATGTTTTGAGGTTGAACTTCCTTTTCCTAGTGAACGGAACAATTACTACTTTTGAGGGGTTGACGTTAAGGCCTTCCTGCACACACCATGAATGGGTAAATTGCAGAGCCTGTTGCATTCTCTCTGAAATGATACTATCAAACTTTCCTCTTACTATGATGACAATATCATCTGCGAAGCCTACAACCTCGAAACCAAGTGTCTCCAAGCTTCTTAGCAGATCGTCTACAACTAAGGACCACATCAGTGGTGAAAGGACCCCTCCTTGAGGACAACCTTTCGTTGCCTTAATCATTATAGACGACCCACCTAGCTCAGAAATGATTTCTCTTTTTGCAAGCATAGAATGAATCCAGTTAATGATAGCCGTATCAAAGCCCTTTTTTACCATGGCACGAGCCATCGAAGAATAGGAAGTGTTATCAAAAGCACCTTCAATATCCAAAAATGAACATAGTGCTATTTCTTTTGCTGTAAGTGTTTTTTCCACTTTAGACACCAGAGATTGCAACGCCGTGACTGTTGACTTCCCAGATTGGTATGCAAACTGGGTTTCTGATAGTGGATGTTCTTGCATGTAGTTTGAACTAATAAAATCGTTAAGAACTTTCTCCATAGTCTTTAACAAAACTGATGAAAGACTGATGGGTCTGTATGATTTAGGATGCGTCCTATTCCGCTTCCCTACCTTTGGTACAAAAATGACTTTTACTTTTCTCCATTTTGATGGAATGTAGTTCAATCTTATACTTGCCTTGAAAATCTCTATTAGAGACGGAATTAAAACTGCCTCGCCCTTTTGAAGAAGTGCAGGAAATATTCCGTCTACTCCAGCAGATTTGAAAGGCTGAAAAGATCTAACTGCATTCTCTACTCTGGCTCTCGTGAAGATATTGTCGGCTAGATCTGGACTGATGTTTTCTGTTCTGGTAGACATGTAAGATGTCTTCATAGAACACCTTTCACCATCAAGGCCTTCAGATCTTACCGGATCTGCACATTGAACCGATCCAGGGAAATGAGTCTCCATCATTAAGTCTAAAGTTTCGCGAGGAGTTTTTGTAAAATCCCCATCATTACGTTTTAAATATCCGAGTTCACTGGTGTGATCTTTTGCTAGCAATTTCTGTAGCCTTGCAACTTCAGGGGTATTGCTGATGTTTTCACATGTTCGAACCCAAGATCTTCGTTTAGCTTTCCTTATTTCATTATTATATTCAGTTAAAGACTTCCTATACTGAGACCAGTCTGAAGTAGCTTTCGCTCTATTAAACATTTTACGAGATATTTTCCGAAGTCGTTCAAGTTTTGTACTCCACCACGGCACGTCTCTGATTGAGGACGCTCGTTTGGTAGGACAGCTTTGGTAAAATGAACTGAGTATCTTATCGTTTAACTTTTGAGAAAAGGATTCTAATTCCTGAATTGAATCAATCTTTCCCCTCTCCGTTACTAAGCTCGTATTCAGATTTTGTACATATTGATCCCAGTTTGTTTTCCTGGGATTTCTGAATGTAGTAGCAAGGCAATCGCCTTCCTTCCATTCAAACATAATATGTCTATGATCAGACAAAGAGGTTTCATCCGACACATGCCAGTTTGAAATTCTTTCATAAATTGCAGCGTTGCATAAAGTCAAGTCTAAAACTTCTTGTCTGATTGCGTTTGAAAAAGTTGGTTCATTTCCCTTATTACATATATCTATGTTACTTGCTGAGAGATAATCCAATAGGCACTCACCTCGACTGTTGATATCCGTACTTCCCCACACCGTATGATGGGCGTTGGCGTCACACCCAAGAATGAATGGCTTGTTGATTTCTCTGCATTTTTGGACGAATGGATCGATCTCAGGAGGAGGAACCACAGTATCATCACCAGGGAAGTACGCTGAAGCCACAACGACCTCTGTTTTTCCCCTAGTTGTTGGTACCTCCACCATGACCGCAACAATGTCTCGTTTAATAAATTCTGTAATTGGATAGCATTTGAGTGTTTTATCAATTAATACAGCAGTTCTAGGTGAACTCTGAGTTTCGTCATAGAACAACTTACAATTTTGTGTTTCAATACCAAGTATTTTTCCTTTATTGGACCATGGCTCCTGAATTAGAGCCACGCCCAAGCCTTGCTTACAGAACCTCCGACTCAACACAGCAGACGCACCCTTTGCGTGATGGAGGTTCACCTGCACGAACTTAATCGGTTTCATGAGAAGGCAGTGAACGCTTTTCTTTGCCTTTGCAGGAAGCGATGGTCCTATCGTTTTCATTTTCAAGAAATACACGGGTTTCTCTCATCTTATCAGGCATCCTTTCAGGCACACTCCTTTTCGTGGAATGCTGGCCATCTTTACTGCTTGAACCAATGAAAGGTTCCTTTGTATATTCCGTTATGTTCGATTTTGCACCTACAGTTGATGCGTTACCTTTGGGAGGAGTGGCAGTTATCTCCGAATGACGCTGCCCAGGATATTTCACCTTTCTCAGCTGCGTTTCGCCAAAGCGGAAGTTTAGAATAAAGTTTCTTTGCGACAGTATCTCCAAGGAACCTTCATCTACGTTTAGCATCCACTCTGCGTGTTTATTCGCGTTTGAAAATACTTCAGAGTGGAAGAGTTCCGAAAAATTTCCGAAAGGATATCCACAGAAAGTCAGCCTGGAGGAATTCACGAAGAAACTTCTGGATGCATTTCCAAAAAAAGACCTACAGAAAAAACTCATAATTTTTGAATTTCTTTAGGAATTCCTCCAATAATTCCTTCAGGAACAATCGAGATATACTGTTAGCAGTGAACCTCGCGAACCGATATGAATTACAGAGCGAAATTTCCATATCAACATGGTTGTTTAAAAATAAATGAAATGAAAAACAATACACAATTTTGAAGTAGTTCAAATTTTAAGCAAACTACAAATATGTTGCATAAATGCCCATCAAATAATTTCTACTGGTCAAGTGGTTTAAGGATAATCTTTTGTATTTTGAATATTCAGAAATTTTTTTTTTGCTAATGTCGCTGCCGGCTTAGAATAGCACTACGGATCCTATGTTTCGGGGGTAAAAGTCCTCCAAACAGGGAGCCCCAATCCAAGGTGTCAGGCGACCTGTGCTGAGGAATAAATGGTTGAGGGGTAGATCACCTTTTTAGGATGAGTTACGGAGTAAGATCTACAAAACCGAAATCTAGTGTCGTCCTACTTTTCAGTTTTAGAATATGTGTTCTGGTAATTCAAAGAATCATAGTAAACCCAATTCAGTCAATTTTGAACCGATACTCATGAAATTTTGTACACATGTAGGCACGGTTAGTACTATCCGTGTACGAAAAAAATAGGTCGATTGGTTCAAAATTAATTATGATTATTTTATACATAATTATGAAAAAAAAAACCGATTTAATCCACCTATGGTGAACAGAACCCTTCTTACACTTATTAAAACTATTGTTGTATTATTTGTATTTAACATATTTATTTTGTGTGATGGACCAAAAGTTCTAGAAAATATTGTGGATTTGGCATCTAGTGCATTATGGACCATGGACTAAACTACCAGAAATGCCAGACACCTTCTAGAATCTTGTGTGACATTTTTTAAAAATAGCTTACATATTCTGGAATATTGTATCTTTTGTTAACTGCCAAAAGATCTTGAATCGATTAACAAATGAATAAGAAAATTAGCGAGATACACTTTGTCTAATATCTCTTAATCAGTCGAATAAATTAGCTCCGAAGTACTTGGTATTCAAGGTTATGATGTAAAAAGGACAAAAATAATATATCTACTATGCTAATCAGTTTTGGAATTAGCTAGTTGGCTGAAGTCAGCATTATTGATTGAACCCTTGATTGAACAATAATTTCCCATAGACTGGTCAAAAGCTCATGCAAGATAACAAACGAGTATAATAATAAAAAAAGGAATTTATTGAAATACTCTTCGAAAGATATCTCAGTAACCAAATGTCCATTCGAAATAAAATTTCAGGGCCTTTTACAAGGATACTGCTTTCATTTGGTGCTAAGAGAACCCAAATCGGTTGACAGACGGCTGAGATATTTATTATGATACACTTGGTCAAAAATCTCTCAAAAGGTTAACCTGTATTACTCCCAAGTACCCAGGTAACCACTAAGCATTTGAATAAGCCGTGTATCAGCCCGTATTATGCATTTAAATACAGTAGACGTTCAGATAGATGGTGTAAACGGTTTAAGCAGCCCTAGAGCTGTTTGCAATTCAGAAGGAATTTCTCGGCATAAGAAATTCCTTGCCTGAATCGCCCAAGAAACTGAGCTTTCAATGCTTTTCAACTGCAAGTTCGGTAGGTGCAACAAGCAGTTATCGCACTGCTAATCGTCAAAATAGTGCAATTCAACCCAAATTAACAGTCAAATGAATGTATGTAATGTTCCCCAGTTACAGGCTGATGAAGGGTTAATTCTTATTAGAAGATTTGTATCCTACTAGAATGAATGCCTTTGAATGTTTTTGTTTATTTTCATTCATCTTGTGCAGTTTGTGGACTTGTGGTCTACCAAGCTGTTTCAGTGTGGTTCTAAGATAATATATTTTGCTGGTGTTTAGGAAGTTTTAATACAATTTCGCACAAAGAAATGACATCCGAAACTTTTAAAATCAAAGTAGAGACTTCCGAAAGCATTGAACAGGTTTGCAGACTATGTTTGGGTGAAAATCGGCTTCAGAATATATTTATGAAAAACGATGTTCAGCAATGGATCTACAACTATCTCTCAATCACGGTAACGGGCGAAATCGATGGTTTCAAATTGTTCGTAATGTTTTAATCAATTTAACTTTTAAAGGTTTCCGAAACGGATACTATCAGTCAATTGATCTGCACCGACTGCCAAACACGATTAGAGGAATTCCATGCTTTCAAGCAGCGCTGTCTAGATGCTCAAGATGTACTGGAAGGAAAGTCATTCACAGAGATCCAGCGTAACAAATTGAAGTGTGAATTTTGCGCCAAAGTGTTTCCAGTCAAGCAGAAGTTGATCAATCATAGGAAATCTCACAAATCTAAGAAATTCAAGTGCACAATTTGTGGCAAGGGATTCCAACAACCGTAAGATACTGCGAGATCAATCCAAGCGTAAAAAGCACTGAACTATTAATTCTTATTTCAGCTCACGCGTGGCAAGGCACATGACGGTTCACAACAAAACTATCAAAAGTACTATGGCAGATAAGCCTAATGAACCAAATACGGTACTCGTTCAGTCTAAGCCTGTTGTCAAGTATGACTCCCTTCAATGTAATTCCGAAGTAGAAGCAAGTCCCACAATCGATGATCAGGAAGATCAAATTGATGGGCAGTTTGAGTGCGATTTTTGTGATAAAAAATTTGAACTGAAAAAAAGCCTGATGGATCACCGAAGAAATGTGCACCTGCCAAAACGTCACAAATGTTCAATTTGTAGCAAAAGTTTTATAACAAGGTAAAACATGTATGTATTTGTAATAATTTTGACACAGAACTACGGCTGTAACTCTGAAGTTTTGGGCGAAAGCTAATTTCACTCCATCGAACATATCCAAATGTTCCCAGACCAAATTTTAACCCTCTACTTCCCATGGTTGCTCTAGAGCACCATCGATTTTCGACGAACCCGAGACAAACGAAATCAGATGAATATGATGCAACAGTTATTAGAATATGATTGTAATCCTATTAGGCAAACTCAACTCCCAACTACTTGTTTCAATAGTGGAACTATTGATAAACAATCAAAATACTATTGATTTACAACTAAAATTTTTTTCGTCGATTTCGAAAAATTTGACCAATTTGCAATAACTTTTGTTCAAGCACTTTTTTCGGAAACGCTTTCTTGGCATGGAAATAGTCGTTCAAAGTCGTGGGAAGGAAAGGGTTAACTATTCCAATGCATCCTTTAAAAACTTGCTAATGTTTTGCGTGTTCAGAGAACTGCTGCAGTAGATAAAGGCTTGAGCAATACGAGGGAGGACAAAACAAATGCGAATGCCAACAAACAGACACTTCTTATTCATTTCAGAACTCGTCTAGATCAACACATCAATATTCATGCGGGATTCATACCAAACGGAGACGAATCGGACGTGATCGATCCAAAACAAGCTGAAACAGATGCAAATTCGGACCCGGAAAACAAACAAGCAAAGACGGAGAAAGAGCCCTGTTCAGTCTGCAAACGATTCATTAAAGCTTCTTCTATGGACGGTCATTTGAACAGACACAAAGGTTTGGGTCAAAAACCATGCAGTTAAAGCTGGTTATGGATCAGGGATTATAATTTTTGTGAATTAATTTTCCCCGCAGGTATTAAGCCCTACCAGTGCGAGATGGGTTGCCCGGAGATGAAATTTCACTGCAAATTGCAGAGAAAAAGTCACTACCATGACATCCACGGATGGCGGGCTTACGAGTGTACCATTTGCCACCAATACTTCCAGACCGGCAGGAGCTGCAGGAGGCATAAAATCAAAGCCCATGGGCAGGGACACAAGTGCACCGTTTGCCACGTGATATATGAGACAGGGTATAGTTGCAGTGCTGGAGCACATGTTCCAACTGAACGATCTGGAGTAATCGTTTGATCTTATTTTAGCGCTGGACTCGAAAAACACATTGCAAAGACACAACACAACAACCACGCTGAAGAGAGCTCTGATAAGCAGATGAAACAGGAGGAATGTCAGGCGAAAGAACAATCGATGGAGACGGAAGACCTATTTGAGGCAGAAGATATCAAAGTTGAGTATCAATCGGATGACGATGGAGAAATGCCATGAAGAACGGAGAAAATACAGTTTTTTAACGGTTGTGCAATCAGTAAGCACCGGTAATAAAATACATGTTTTGTACCTATGAGAAAATACCTATCTAAGCCCAAAAGCTTAAGTGATCCATTTTATGTACAACTATCTGGAATGTTCGCATAATAGACGGGCTTGGTGGTCTGGTGGCTACCGTTTCTGATTCGTATGCAGAAGGTCCTGGGTTCAATCCCTGGCCCGTCCCTTTCCTCCGACTCTGTATCTTTCTATGTACTTTCTCCCTCCTCTCTACATATACAACTCATGTACATTCATGTGTTCATTCAGAGCCATCGCTAGAACCAGAAACTGATTGAAAAAAAATCCGTTTTGCTCCCTTCCAACTTTCACTGCACAGTATCTACCAGATAACGTCTACGAGTTATGCGATCTCATGCGAGCTGTGCCGCACATTTTCAGAATAATAAAACACAATTCTTAGATAGATCTTATCATACTTGGCATCCACGCACCAATGTGTGAGCCCTCTGCCAATTTTATCCTACAACACTCCGATATCCGCATGAATTTGTGCAGACGCAGAGGTATATTCGGTCTGATGTGGATACAAATGATTGCAATCATCACTTCCGTTTCTCTTCCCCACATTGACCTGCAACCTGACGTAGCAGGCGCCATGTCGCTTAAGATAGAAGATCACCAACGCTCACACACTGACGATGCCTGCTAATCCCCGGCAGATATCTCATTGGTTCCTTGTGTGAGTGTAGCTGGTCTGGCGATACTGGAGTAGCATCCAGTGTATCCCCAGAACGTAAGAAACTTCCCCAGGAGTTACTTTTTGATTTTTTTTTCAGAAATTCTCTCTTGGGATTTCTCCAAGAATTCTCTCTGAGCATTCTTTCAGAAGTTCCTCCTGGGGATTTTGATGGATGTTCCTTCAGGGATTTTATCCAGGTAATCCTTTTGGGGATTCTTTTGCGAAATTCCTCCAGGGGTTCTTTCGAGAGATTCTTCCAAAAGTTCTCTCTGGCGATTCCTCCAGAAGTTCTCTCAGAGGATTCCTCCAGGAACTTCATCTGGGGATTCCTCCTGGAATTCCCCATGAAAACTGCAAAAAATTCCCAGGAGTTACCTCTGGGGATTCCTCCAAGAGTTTCCTTTTGGCATTCTTTTAAAAGTTTCTTCTATGGGCTCTTCAAGAAGTTTCCCTCCCACGGTGGTTCAGGTTGTTTTCCCTCAAAACCAAATGGCCATCAACAGAGTTGGATTCAATCCTGTAACTAAATAACACTTCTCCGATGGGATTTTGAACACTGGTAATCACTCAATTATTTAAGATCCTGAAGCATTTGCTCAAACTAAAGGAGTCTCCAAAGGTATCACCAGGAGTTTTCAAGGGATTCCCGCAGAAAATCCTCCAGGGATTTCATTAGAAATTCCATCAGGGACTCTTTCAAGAATTCTTCCAGTTTTTTTTGTGCAATTTCTGGAAGAACTTCTGAAAAAATCCCAGGAGGATACTGTGATAATTTCCTGTAGGAATATTTGGGGAAATCGCAGGAGATATTTATGATGGAAATGCAGGAGCAAATTTCAACAAAAGAAACGCTTGTAGGAATTTCAACAGGAATCACTGAAGGAATTTTACAAAGGAATCTTGGAAAAACTCTTGGCAGAATTTCCGAAACAATCACCGAAGAATTTTTCAAGAAAATTTTAGAGGAATCTCCGAAAAACTTTATGGAAGAACTTTTAAAGAAATGCCATGCTGAAACTCCTGAGAAAATGCCTAAATTCTCTAGAAATATTTTCGAAGGAATCCCTGAAGGAATTTCAGGATGAACCAAGGCACGAACTTCTTAACGAATTCCTAAAGAAATTTCTTAAATTCCAAATATGAATGAATCTCTGGAGGAATATCTGAAGAAGTTCTAGGGAAATTCTTCAAAACTTCCTGGAGAAACTCTTCGATAAACCCTTTGTGGTATTCCCACAGACAAACAGACATACTACTCAAATCGAAATCGTCGCACGATTTAACGGTGATTTTGAAAATATAGTGTGGTTCGGACTGTGCTCGCATGTGTCATGGTGGCGCTGCTGTGCCTGCATCACCTCTCAATTTTGGAGAGAAATGAACGCTACGCCGATCAATGTTTACATAAAATGACTCAATCATGAACCTTCATTCATGTTTTATGAATAGATGACGCCACGGGGGAGTCGTCACCTGCTAAATTGTTACATCAAGCCGAGGGAAACAACACCTGCAAATTAATGCTTCGGATTGAGCATTATAGAGGGTGCTAGTGAGGTGCCAAACGATGTTTTTGAAGCAATTTTCTTTTAAGTAGTATGTCTGTTTGTCTGTGGTATTCCTAGAAAAGTTTGTTAAGGAAATTTTAAACATTTGTGGAGGATTTGCCTAAAGTACTCCTGGGAACTTCTTAAAAGAATCTTCAAAGGTATCACCAGGAGTTTTCAAGGGATTGCCTCAGACAATCATCCAGAAATTTCTTTAGAAATTCTTTCAGGGATTCCTCGAGCAATTTTTTAGAAGAACGTCTCCAAAAATCCCTCGGGTAACTTCTGAAACAATTCCCGTAGGAATCTTTAAAAAGAATTAGGAGAAATTTTTGATGTAACTACTGTAGCAATTAAAAAAAAACATGTAGGATTTTCAGAAGGAACCCTTGTAGGATTTAAAAGAATTTCCGAAAAATTTCGTTGAAGAAGTTTTGAAGAATTCCCTTGTTGAAACTCATGAAGAAATTCTCAAAATTCAGAAGGATTCTTTAGAGGTTCTTCATGATAAATCCAAGCAGGAATTTCTGAAAGAAACTCCAGTAGAATTATTCTAAAATTTTCTGAAAATACTCTTGAATGAACCTTTTGGGGGTAAATCTGAAAAAAATCTATAGAAATTTTTGGTGGAAAACTTCCTGGAGAAACTTCTTGGTAAACCCTTGGTGGAATTCCTAGAAAAGTTATTGAGTAAATTTTAGGTAAATTCCTGAAGAAATTCTTTTAGAAATTCATGGTGGATTTACTGAAAGCATTCGTGGAGCATTCTCTAAACGTGTTTCTGAAGGAATTCCTGTTTTTTGCTGAGATATTGCTAAAGGAGGTCATGTTAGAATCCTACGAAATATTTATGAATAAATTCCTAAAAAATCCGTTGAAAAATTTCCTTAAAAATGCCAGAGACATTTCTGGCGAAATACATGGAGGAATATCTGGAGGAAATCCTGAAGGAATATCTAGATGAACTCCTGCAGAAGTCTTCGCAGGCATTCCTCTTAGAATAAGTGAAAATAATAATGCAAAAATCTTAACTTTTGTGGAAATTCCGAAAAATTCTAAAAAACTTTTGAAGAATTCGCTTGCTATAACTCATGAAGAAATTCTCAAAATTCAGAGGAATTCAGGATGAGCTCCAGCAGGAATTTCTTAAGCCTTATCGAGTAGTATTACTTTAAAAATTTCTGAAAAAACCCTTGAATGAACCTTTGGAAGAAAATCTGAAAAAAATCCAGGGAAATTCTTGGTGAAGAACTTCCTGGAGAAACTTCTTGGTAAACCCTTGGTGGAATTTCTAGAAAAGTTTATTGAGGAATTTTTAGGAAAATTCCAGGTGAAATTCTTTTAAAAATCGTGAAGGATTTTCTGAAAGCATTCATGGAGCATTCGCTGAACGTGTTTCTGAAGGAATTCCTGTATTTTGCTGAGATATTGGTAGGAGGTCATGTTTGACGCCTTCGAAATATTTATGAATAAATTCCTTAAAAATCCGTTGAGAAATTTTAAAAGTTATACCTAAAAATTCCAGAGAAATTTCTGGAAAAATATATGGAGGAATATCTGGAGGAAATCCTGTAGGAGTCTTTGCAGGAATTCCTGTTTGAATCACTGAAAATAATAATGCAAATATCTCTGGAGGAATTCCTGCTGTTTTTTTTTAAATGAATTCCTGAAGAAATTCCAGCGGGAATTTTCAATCTAATCCCTAGAGCTTTTGCCGATAATATTAGTAATGAATGCTAGAAAATTGAATCTTTAGGAAGGTAACTACCCTGAGAACAACTGCAACTTTATGTTCGTTCAGTGGCGATTCCCTAACCTCAATTCTACCTGTTCATCGAATGTAAATTCTTGAATTTTCTCAACAAATTGGCTTGTAATTTGTGGAAAATTACGAGAATAGCCGTTTTCGTCCATTTGCAATTTGGTTCTGATCCTGAATCCTCCGTAATTGCAAGTTTTAGGGTCGTTGAAGAGGTAAAAATCAGGTTACAAAACGCCACTGTTTATGTTACCTTTGTAGTTAGTTACCTTCCTGAACATTAAATTTTCTAGCAATCAGTACTATTATTCTCATTCTCTACATACATGAAGAAATATCTGTACGAATTTCTGGAAGATTTTCCAAAGAAACTGCTGAAAAAAAGTGAATAAATCTTTCAAGAACCTGGTGGAGTTCCAGAAGCAACCCATGAAATTCTACCTAAAAGGATTCTTGTGGAGATTCTTGAGGGTATATCTTAAGAAAGCTATGAATGAATTTCTTTAAAAATCTTTGGATGAATTCTGAAAGAAAAAAAACGACAGATTTTAAGACAGAAATCCTGGGGTATTTTCTGAGGCAACTCATGAAGCAATTTAGAAAATATATATGAAAGAATTCTGAACGAAATCCTTGAACAAATTTATGGAGGAATCGCATAAAGAACTTATGATGGAATATCCGCGGAAATTTCTAAACAGATCTCTGGAAATGTTTTTAAAGTATTGCATGATAACCATCATGGTGTCGAAACGAGTTTTGAAGTGTGGGGAGGTCACTGTCGATGTCGTTATTGTGTTTGTTTTTTTCCTGACAGTTTGAGTTTGAGCTTGATTGACCGACCTTGGATGCTACTTCAGTATCGCCAGACTAGCTACACTCACACAAGGAACCAAAAGGGATATCCGCCGGGGACTAAGCAGGCATCGTCTTCAGTGTGTGAGTGTTGGTGATCTTATATTTTAGGCGATACATGGAGGCAGGGATGGGATCATTTATTTGCAAAGAGTTACATTTACTTGATACTATCTCAGTTCAGAAGCATTCTATTCTGCTATTCTGCTATTATCAACGCATCCCCTGGCTTTCGCCCATCTGCGTTGTCTTTTCACTAGGCAATACGTCTACCAATTGGTGTTTATGGGCTTGCCGGACCAAGTCATGTAGCTAAGCCAAACACCCCACCTACAGCTGTTGGGTAGGCACCATTGTCCCGCCCACTGGTCTTTTACAGCTAGTTGTAGGTGCATGTGTGCGTGTAAGTATTGGTGTATGTGTGTTAGTGTTGGTGTATTGTAGGCGCCAACTCGTTCTAATCCACTCTGATTGCTATCACCCTATTGAACCATTACCCTTAAATCTGGCAATCTATGAAATAGAATGAGTTAAGCGCCTGTACATAATAGTCAATTAATCAAACAAGGAATATTAGTATTAAAGTGAAGATACAATGAAGCAACGCCCCGGACCTCGAGAGCACAAACCCCAAGAACCAAATGACAGGCTGCGCGAACAGTCGATCGACTGGCCATCACCAGTGAATAACCAATCGAGCAAACCCTCCAGCACAAACCACCACAAGCTCTTCCGACCTACGGCCAACAGATCCGAGGCACAGCCCAGCCATAGCTTCACCTTAAAACCAAAATGTAGATTGCAGAGCACAGTACTTCCCAAATAACCACGTAGCTCGGGCCGCAAATCACGACCCCGCCAAACACTACCCCGCCCGTACAACCGAAACCGACCTAGAGTAGAGAAGGGTCTCTTTCCACTCCAACCCGGACTCAACTGCATCCACAGGGTAGCGCACCCCACACACACACTGCTCTCATGCATCCATCACGACCCGAGCCGCACGGTCACCTGGGTTGCTTCTATCTGCATGACCTCACCCAACCCGTAACGCAGAGTTTAAATCCCTCTCTTGCATTACAAAGCAGTCCCTCTTCCCAAAGTTTGTGCGTGGTATAAATGAGATTATAAAGCTGAAGAAATCGTCACCAACACAACCGCCAACAATGAGCACTCAATGGTGTCGGCAGAATCAATGACGACCCCCTCAGTCCCAAACCCAATTATCCTACACTACCCAAGTAACCACAATGCTGAAGCCGTTCGCACTGCACGTACGAAGTACATACAGACCTACCCGCACCGCCTAAACAAACCACCTAGGCCAAACACAAGCGAAAAGCGGCGCCACCACTGTTGAACCACGACTATACCAGTAGATATAATCGCAATTCAGCAATCGTAGATCCATTCCTCGCTCCTACTCAGCCCTAACGATCCATAGCAATGCTTGTCAATATATGCACCCCACACACGCAACCCCCACAACCCAACAGTATGGTCACTTGAGTATCCCTGGGATTTTGATTACATGATGGTCAGGGATCACAGCCATCAAAACGTTCCACACTTTGCCAGGGCTTGCGACCTGTAACCATGATGATTTCCGCTATGGGAAACCATGATGGCTAGCGGTGTTACTATCTCAGTTCAGAAGCATTCTATCAAAAAAACTATGCAAAATGAATTGAACCTTGTAGTTTTATCTACAAGAACGCCGAATAGCATAAGGGTCGCACACGCATACCAAATTCGTGAACGAGCTGTGAAGGCAACTCTCCATGCGGTGAATGTAAATTACATTCACGCCGTGGAGAGTTGTGTTTGATGCCTTCTGTTGACTTTATTATTGACGCTACGCTAGGGCTCATTCAAATATTACGTAACGCTATAGGGGGAGGGAGGGGGTCCAACACCGTGTTACGTTTCATACAAAATTTTAAAATTTCCTATACAAAAGTTGTTACGAGGGGGAGGGAGGGGGTCTAAAATTGTCAAATTTTGCGATACGTAATATTTGAATGAACTCCTAGTACATTGTTCTACAAAGTTACAGGGAAAACAAAAATATGTCGGACTCTTGGTGGGATATTGCTGGCAGAGAGTTCACACATTGGTGCGTGGATCGCAGGCCGTAAGATGAAAAATTTACTACTCTGGAAGAGAAGCGGCACAGTTCGCTTGATTGCATAACTCGTAAGCGTTATCTGATAGATTGTGTGCTGCGCAAATTGGAATGAAGAGAAACGGATTTTTCAACCCGTTTCTGTTCTAGCGATGGCTAGATAATGTTTCAATTATTTTTAAGTAGAGAAGAAGAAAGTGTATAGAAAGGCACAAAGTAGAAGGAAAGGGACGGGCCGGGGATTGAACCCAGGACCACAGAGAACAGACATCCAGGCTAGAACAAATTTCATTTGGAAAGTTGTGTAAGGATTTGAATCTTTACTTGAGTAAGGTTGCAAACCAATACACGATGACAGCACTAACGCCACCAAACACCATATTGCCACAGTCAGTGGTGAATTGAAACATTTCAAGTGGTGAATTAAATTAGTATGGGAAATTAACCGATTGCAGCGCCACGCTATTGCCACTTGTGTTGCCGATTTCAAATGGCCGTTAAATTCCTTACACAGTTTCGAAACTGGACTTGGATGTCTGTTCTCTGTGCCAGGACCTTGTGCATACGAATCAGAAGCGGTAGCCACTAGACCATCAAGCGCTTGTTTTGTTCCTTACACTAGATTTTTAGGAAGTTTTGTTCATGCATGTTCGTCTGTTCTGTGTAGTAAATTACTACTACTAGTAATAAGTATCCAGTACGGGAATTTAAACTATGTTATGGAAATTTTTGTTTTTGGTTGTACATTTCGGTATGTACTGTAATCAGTTTTAGTATGGAACCGGTAGTGACTACAACAAAACTTTTTGGGTGTACGCGGAATTGTTTATTCCTTGGAAACTTTTAGATGCTTATAGGATTGATATAACATATAAAGACTAAAGAACCATGAAGGGTTAATTCTTACTGGAATATTTTGTTTGTTTTTGTTTGTACCTTTTATTATTATTATCAGAGAACTGTCTTTGTAGGTGTAAACAACAGATGGCTACAGTTTGAATTAGCTTCTAGTAGTGATAGGTAGTCTTTAGAGATACTCCAATTTTAAGTATAAAAATGGCATTCGAATCAATTGAAATCAAAAAAGAAATTACCCAAAATGCTCAGCAAGTTTGTAGACTATGTTTGGAGAGTAATCAGCTTCATGACATATTCTTTAAAAAGGATATTCAAAGATGGATCTATAACTATCTCTCAATCACTGTAATAGTTAAAGACATCACATAGTCCCTCGAATTCCGTAATCAACATAACTTCTTGTAGGTTTCCGAAACTGATACTCTCAGTAAATTGATTTGTACTGACTGTCGGACACGGCTGGAGGATTTCCATGGTTTCAAGCAACGCTGTCTGAATGCCCAAGAGGTACTGGAAGGAAAATCGTCCACAGAGATCCAGCATACCAAACTGAAGTGTGAATTTTGCGGCAAGGTGTTCCCAGTTAAAAGCAAACTGAGTAATCATATGAAAATTCACATGACGAGGAAATACAAGTGCTCCATTTGCGGCAAAGGATTTCAACAACCGTAAGAGACAGATTAAAATCGATGTATAGGGTGATTCTAGCTGAGACCGGCCCACTGTTTTCACTTTGTCTTTAAATATGCTTTGGGTGATTTTCTGAAAGTCCTCGCCAAAAAAAGGAAAATGCACGTGGTTACTCAAATTTGCAAACTACACGTAAATAAGAATCACAACTATTTCTGTGGGCCTCTCGATTAAACTTATATTTTTTTAAACTCTACAACTTGAAAGTTTCTTCAACATCTCAAAATTAAACGTTGTTGAAAAGAGGAAAGATACTAACAAATTATTTTTATTTCAGTTCAGCTTTGTCAAGGCATACCATGAGACTCCATCCTAAAACTATTGTACATGAGCCAGCTAAGCTAAATGCTACTCGATCGGCCGATAAACCACAACCAGTACTACCCCAATGTGAGGTTGTTCTCAAGCAAGAACCTCTTTCATACGAACCGGACGTTGGACGTACTCCAACGAACGTCGATCAGGAAGAAGGAGCTGATTTACAATTGGAGTGTGACTCATGTGATAAGAAGTTTAAACTGAAGAAAAATCTACAGGATCACCGGAGGAATGTGCACGGGCCAAAACGTCACAAATGTCCGGTTTGTGGCAAACTGTTTGCGTCAAAGTAACGAGGCCCCACCATTTCAACAAGTATGGCAATAAACGGACTTTGTTTCTAATTATAGAGAACGCTTGGGCAGGCATACTCACGTCCATGCGGGGTTTACACCGAATGAAACGGTAGCCATCTTCTTGGAGCCTGGAGAAGCGGAGACAGCTGCAAATTCGGACACGGAAAACAAAACAACGTCCAAGATAAAAGAACCATGTTCAGTTTGCAACCGGTTGATCAGAGACATTTTCATGGAGGGTCATTTGAACAGGCATAAAGGTTTAGAAATAAAAGTGTCATTAAAAATAATGTAATTCGAACTCACTATCATTTTCATTTCCCGCAGGTATTCATCCCTACAAGTGCGAAATGGGCTGCTCGGAGCAGTTCCATTGTAAGGTGCTGCGGAAAAGTCACTACCACGACATCCACGGATGGCGGTCTTTCGAGTGCAACATTTGCCACCAGTTTTTCCAGAACGGCCGGAGCTGCAGGATGCACAAAATCAAATCCCATGGACAGGGCCATAAGTGCACCGAGTGCGAGTCGATATTTGAGACAGGGTATGGTACAATACAGGCATACCCAACTAACAATCGCAAGCCACAAACAAGCATGCATGCTGAATTGTTGCTTCATAATCGTAATTATAGCTGAACTAAAATTATGATGTAGTACACATAACTGTACAAATGCTTTTTAATTGAAAAAGTAGTCAATGGTCAACTTTTCGTATCGGTATTAACAGTGATAATTTAAAACACTTTTCAAGCGTTTAATAAGATTTTTATTCGACTCGCAGTAATTCATTCACAACATAGTTTAACATGCTCTTTTTCTGCTTCTTGTTAAGTTTATGTATAAATTAGCACACGTATCTGTATAATGTGTTTTTCACAAGTCAAATAACTGCTTTCATTTCATCATACTTCGGCTCAGAGTACATGATGAAAAGCGTGTGTTTTTCACTGAAAAACAGCTGAATTAATATGTTGTTAAGTTGTTAACCATAATGTTTGGTACTAATTCACCATTGCTGAATAGGAGTCGAAGTCTGATCATTATTGAACCACGGGTAGTTTATGTTTTGATTTGAGCGTTGAAATTTATCTTCTCTAGGAACGCAGATAGGAAGGCATGCGGCTGACGGGTCTCGAGTTCGAATCTTAAATTAGGTAAATTTATGTGTAGTTTTTATTATTTCAGAATCGTTGTTCACAGCATAAGTGCCAATCATAAACTCGCGTAGAAATTGAAAAATTTTGCATAACAGCTTTACTGCCGTGAATCGCATATCTGTCCCATTTGCATAGGAAATCCAGCAAAGATGGGACTGATATACAATTCACGGCAGTTTACTATATAGTTGTAAAACGATTAAACAACAAACAGTTCAGTTGGTACACCACACTATGCTTTATAGTTTCTCCAAATTTGTGTGAACAAAACCCGAATAAGGGTTGTGCCTGAAAAATATCCAAATGTTATTCAGCATCATAATTCGTCGTATAGGTGCTTGTAAAACGAGTGATTGTTAGTTGGGTAGCTTTCCGATTTGAGAATCATTTGAGACAATTGCTTGATGGTATTTCCAGTGCTGGACTCAAGAGACACCTTACCAAGGCACATCACAGCGAAGGAAACGCGGATCAACGCGAAGCAATGGATGAGGAATCGCAGATGGACGAAGAACAACCGATAAAGACGGATGATTTGTTTGAGGCAGGGGACATCAAAGTTGAGTGTCAGTCGGACGAGGATGAAGAAATGTCATGAAAACTATTGTATTTATATTCATAGATTACTCTAAAAATAAACGCGTTTCGATTGGGTAAATATTGGTAGTAAAGCACAAAGTACAATTCAAATAAATATGATAACCACATCTTCCACAGTTCCGCGATATGTGCAGGGATAATGACAGGAGCTTCTGAACGAACGAATGTGAGGTAATTGAAAGGTGGAAGCAGTATTTCGATGAGCACCTGGACGGCACAGAGAACGTGGACAAGTGGGTCCAATGCATGGAACAATGAGCTTACATTTTTTTAAACCTTTTACTGACAACATAGGTAAAATATGCAGACATTCTTCAATTATCAAGAATTACTCATGATGATTCGCCGAAAACTTTCTCTGGAGATTGTTTCAGAACTTCTTTCAAGAGTTTCTCAAGAAATGTGGGCGTTCACGAATTCTACTACATTCCTTCAAACTCTTGATTCATGTCCATGCAGCTTTTTTTTTTAAAGTATACTTCTGAAGTGAATATCTTGAGGATTACACTGTTTTATGAAGAAGATGTTACTAAGAATCATCAGTAAATCGGTTCCAGAGGTAAGTTCTCCTCCATTTGGTAAATTTGTGCCATTGAAGACTAAGAATCATACTTCGTACATCGTGGCCATCGATACTTCAAAACTGAATCACTACCTACTTTTATCTGGCGATAACGATTATCATAAATTTAGTGGTTGACCAATTAGCATCTGCAAACGATACTGCAAAGATTATATTTAAGTAAGTATTTGTAAATGAAACACTCCAGAGAAAAATTGAGACGTTTCTGATGGAATTCCTGACGGAGCTTTTGGAGAAAACCAGAAAAGAATTTCTAGATGAATCGTGGAACGAGTTCCTCAAAAAAATCCTCAAGCAGTTTCTGAAAGAATTTCACAAGAAGTTCCCGGCAGAATGCCGGAAGTAGTTCTAAGAGGAATCCTGTGGAAAGAGTTCCCAAAAGAAACCCGGAAGAAGTTTCCGGAGCAATCCACGAAGGAGTTTCTGAATAAATTTCAGAAGCAATTCTTGACAGAAACCTAGAAGGAGTTCCCGGAGGAACCCATAAAGAGTTCGTGGAAGAGTTCCGAAAGGAATTCCCGAAAGAATCCTGAAAGTATATTCCTGGAGGAATCCTGGAAGAGGTTGACGGAATTTCGGAAGGAATTCCCAGTGGAATTTACGCAGCAATTCCAGAAGGAATTCTTGAAGCAAACCCAGAATAAGTTCCTGGAAGAATCTCAGTTCTTGTAGGATTTCTCCACAAATTTGTTCCAGGACTTCTCCAGGAGTTTCTTCAGGGTTTGCCAGGAAGTTCTTGAGAAGATTCTTCCGGGGGATTTATTTAGAAATCCTCCCGAGGTTCTTCCACGAATTTCTTTTGAAATTCCTATAACGTTCACCTGAGGTTTATCCAGGAACTCCTTCCAGGATTTCTACTGGGACGTCGAGGGATTTCTTCCGGGATTTTTAAGGAGTTCCTTATTTGGCATGCCTTCAAGAGTTCTTGCCAGGATTCTTCCAGAAAGTACTCCTGGGATTCTTCCACAGATACTTTCCTGGATTTGTCTAGAATTTCCTGAGATTCTTACAGGAATTCCTTCCGTGGTTGCTCCACAAATTTGTTCTAGAATCCTTCTAGGATATCCTTCTGTGATGCCTCAGGTAGCTATGCTCAGGAATTCCATCCGAGATTCTCCTAATAGCTTCCTTTGGAACGCCTTTAGAAGTTTTTTTTCAATTTCTAAAAGGTATTCTTGGGAAATTGGAATCCCCTGAGGGACTGTTAGGGAGAAACCAGAAGGAACTTGTCGGAGTATCATCATAATCATCAAGGAAATCATGTAGGAACTTTATGAGAAATTCCATAAACAAAAAACTGCTGAAGGAATTCCTCAAAATACTCATGTAGGATTTCCAATAGAAACATCTGGAAGAATTGTAGATGGAACATTCGTAGGAATTCCATAACGATTTGCTGGAATTCCTGACGGAACTCTTGGAGGAAACCAGAAAAGATTTCCTAGATGAATCCTGGAACGAGTTCCTGAAGAAATTCCGCAAGCAGTTTCTGAAAGAATTCCAGAAGAAGTTCCCGGTAGAATCCCAGAAGTAGTTCCAAGAGAAATCTTAGAAAGAGTTCCTAAAAGAAACACAGAAGAAGTTCCCGAAACAATCCACGAAGAAGTTTATGAATAAATATCAGAAGCAATTCCTGGCGGAAGCCTAGAAGGAGTTCCCGGAGGAATCCACAAAGAGTCCCTGGGAGAATTCCGAAAGGAGTTCCCGAAAGAATCCTGGAAGTATAGTCCTGGAGGAATCCCGGAAAAGGTTGACGGAATTTCGGAAACAGTTCCCGGTGGAATTAACGCAGAAATTCCAGAAGGAATTCTTGAAGCAAACCCAGAAGAAGTTCCTGGAAGAATCTCAGTTCTTGTAGGATTTCTCCATAAAATTGTTCCAGGACTCCTCCAGGAGTTTCTTCAGGGATTGCCAGGAAGTTCTTGATAAGATTCTTCCGGGGGGTTTGTTTAGAAATTCTCTCCGAAGTTCTTCCAAGAATTTCTTTTGAAATTCCTATAACGTTTCTTTTGAAATTCTATAACCTGACATTTCTCCAGGAACTTTTTCCAGAATTTCTACTGGAACTTTGACGGATTTCTTCCGGGATTTTTAGGGAGTTTCTTATTTGGCATGCCTTCAAGAGTTCTTGCCAGGAGAAAGTACTCCTGGGATTCTTCCAGAGATACTTTCCTGGATTTGTCTAAAATTTCCTGAGATTCTTACAGGAATTCCTTCCGTGGTTGCTCCAAAAAAAATATTCTAGAATCCTTCTAGGATATCCTTCTGAGATGCCTCAGGGAGCTATGTTCAGGAAATCCATCCGAGATTCTCCTAATAGCTTCTTTTGGAACGTCTTCAGAAGTTTTTTTTTTCAATTTCTAAAAGGTATTCTTGGAAAAATGGAATCCCCTGAGGGACTGTTAGGGAGAAACCAGAAGGAACTTGTAGGAGTATTTCATCAAGGAACTTTATGAGGAATTCCATAAACAAAAAACTGCTGGAGGAATTCCTCAAAATACTCATGTAGGATTTCCAATAGAAACATCTGGAAGAATTCTAGAATGTACTTCCGTAGGAATTCCAGAACGATTTGCTGGAATTCCTGACGGAACTCTTGGAGGAAACCAGAAAAAAATTCTAAATAAATCCTGGAACGAGGTTCCTGATGAAAGTCCGGAAACATTTTCTGAAAAATTTCCAGAAGAAGTTCCCGGTAGAATCCCGGAAGTAGTCCAAGAGGAATCCTGGAAAGAGTTCCCAAAGGACTCCCGGAAGAAGTTCCCGGAGGAATCCTTGAAGTAGTTCCAGGAAGAATCCCTGAGGGAGCTTCCGAAAGAATCCTGGAAGTAGTTCCTGAAGGAATCCCGTTTGAGATTCTTGGAAGAACTCCGGAAGAAGTTCCCGGTGGAATTACCCTAGAAACCCCGAAAGGAATTCTTGAAGCAATCCCAGAAGAAGTTCCTGAAAGAATCTCGAAGGAAATTCTTAGAGGAATCTCGAAGGTCATACACTGAAAGAAGTTCTTGTAGGATTTCTGGAAGAATCTTAAAAAAAACAGAAATCAGAAATCTCACAAAAAAACTACGAGAGGAATATCGCATGGAAATCTCGAAGGAATCCATGGCGGAGCTTTGGATGGAGTTTCTGAAGGAATCTTGGAAGGAATTCTTGAAGTAATCTCCGAAAGAATTCCTAGATGAATCCCGGACAAAATCCCGGGTGAAATGGATAACATTTCCAGGAATATTTTCCTGCAATACCTTTTGAAACTCAAAAACAAAATTTCTGAAGTAATTTAAAAAAAAACTATTAGGAGACTATCGCATAAACTCCCCCAGGATTCCACGAACTCCATGAAAAATCTCGGAAGAAAGACTCAGAAGGAATCTTGGAAGGATGGAACCTATTAAAATTTTCAGAAGGGATCCCAGGGGGAACTTTTGAAGCAATCCCTAAAAGAATCTCAGCTCCCTGAGAAATCACAGAAGAAAATGCTACAGGGATGCTTAGAATAAATTTATGGAAGATTTCCTGGAGGAATCTCAAGAAAAATGGTTGGGGTAATCCTAAAAAGAAATTCTGCAGGAATTTCACAAAGAAGACATATTCGAGGAATATGTAGCCATGGTTCGATTTGGACGAAATCTTGTTGTTATCCGCTCAGATCAGGGTGGTAAGTATTGTTACGGGTATAAATATTTGTTACATTAATAAGACAGAATAATTGTTTAAAGTGTTCAAAGTTTAATATTCGTGCGTTTTTTTGTGTTACATGTTGAATTTTAACTTGTGGATATTCCCCTTGTAATTAACATTTATAGGGTTCCGACAGAATAGAGGCCCATGAAGTGCAATCCTTTGGGCGCCATGTTACAAAAATAAAAGAAAATGAATTATTATAGCAGGACTAACACATCACGATACACAGAACCTTACAAATGCACAAACAAGAAACATCACAAATTTACACAGAACATAAATGTGACGAGGTTTCATTTACTGGGTTGGGTCCATCTGTCATCCTGGAATTGTATTTTAGTTGGCAGTTTGCCTTTTAGTTCACATCATTTGTTGCTTTGTTCATAGCTTGGTTTTATCTTGGAAAACTAATCCTAATAGGGCATCCCGTTTCGAGTTTCATCACTAGAGTTCTATGCCTTGAAGTCTGTGCCAGGGAAAGGTTTACGCCTCTAGTACTTAATCGCGGCCCGAAATGGCCTGAATGTTGGCAATCAAAATAGGATGGCACTTCATGGGCCTCTTTTCTACCAGAACACTATAAATGTTAATTAATACAAGGGGAATGTTTACAAGTTAAAATTCAACATATAACACAAAGAACGCACGAATATTAAACTTTGAACACACTAAACAATTATTCTGTCTTATTAATGTAACAAATATTTATACCCGTAACAGTACACGGCGAAGCGTTTGGTGCAATTCTACCGAGTCAACGGCATTATTTCACAGTATACAGGAGGTTACTCGTCACAAGAAAATGGCGGACATTGTTACTGGGCCGACGCAGAGAATGCATCCCTTCAAAACATGCTCACGTCAAGATCCACCGAAAAGACGCCTTACGAAGTATGGTACCTACGAGAAGCAGCCGGACTACAGCAATTTGCATATTTTTGGAATCCCAGCCATCGTACTTTTTCTGGACGAGAAGGAAACTTGATCCAAAGGAAAGGAAGCTGACGTTCGTTGAGTATGCTGACATACCAATACGGATACCAATTCTTAGGGGAATCTGGTATTCTCGCAAATTGTGGAATATGAAGCTGAATTCATTGCGATCACTCCTGAGTCTGAATGCTGCTGGGATTTCTTCAGAAATTCGTGGTGGTAATCCTCCAAGCAAAGCCGTAGCGTGGTCCCATGGCGCCCTTGGCAAGCATCCAGATTGGCGCTCCACAATAATTGAACATTGTTAATTAGCAAAACTTTCTAATAATTTATTTTT
Source organism: Aedes albopictus (assembly GCF_035046485.1). NCBI lineage: Eukaryota > Metazoa > Arthropoda > Insecta > Diptera > Culicidae > Aedes > Aedes albopictus. Next base: position 40,045,253 of record NC_085137.1, read on the forward strand.
ATAAATTTCTTGAAAAGATTTATTTTGGTGGTTCGAAGACACAAATTCACGCCAATTTTTTTTATAGTGTTTTTCTTTGGGAATTTCAATGAGAGTTGACCAGAAATTTTCCAAAATCTATTTCTCTTATACGAGTAGAAGTACGAACACATTTTGCATTTCAAGTACCTCACTAAGATCAGCACAATAATTAGAAATGACATTTAAGATTCCTAACAAAAATGATGCATGCATTTCTTCAAGAAATCTTCCAGTATTTTGCTTTTCTCTTCTGAAATTTTTGTTCAACTGAATTTGGTTTTCAATTGGTTCTACCAAAATATTTTCTAGAAGATCTGTAAGAAAATTTTCAGTAATCATAGACGAACCACGGATATGGATAAATACCAGGAAGAATTCCTAAATAAATCTCCATTTGAGCTTTGTTGGAATCTCTGGAAGAATTCCTGCTAGAATTACAGAATGAAAATACGCAGGAATCACTGAAGGAATTCCTGCAGGAATTTCCGTTGCACGTGGAAATCCGGTAGACATATCAGGAAAAATTTCCAATGGAATTCATGGAGTAATTCTTGCAGGAATTCTTGGAGTATTTTGTAAAGAAACGCCTGAAGGAAAGTCTGTAGAAATTTGTGGTAGAACACTGGAAGAATTTCTGAAAGAGTACTTGGAAGAACTTATTTTTGGCGGAATCCCTGTTGAAGTTTCTTAAGGAATTCCTGGAAGGCATTCAAAAGTATTTTTGGAAAAATTTTGTATAAAATCAAAGGGCAGATTTTCCAACAGAATACTCAGATAAATTTTTGAAATAAATAAAAATATGTGTAATAATTTCTGCAGCAATTTTTAGACGTATTTTCGAAGGAATCCCTTGAGGGATTTCTAAAGGAATCGCTGCAGGATTTTTTATAGGAATCTATGGAGGAACTACTGAGGAAATTTACAGTTCCAAAGTAAACCTTAAAGATATTTTTGCAGGAATCTCTATAAAAATTTGTGAAGGAAACTCTGGAAAATTAAAAAAAAATCATTGAAGATTTTCCAGCAATAAACCCAGAAAAATGTGGAATAGTAGTATTGAGAAATAGAAGTATGAAGATTATTTGAAGGAATTTCTGAAAAAAACCTTGATGAAAATTTACAAATCTATCACTGAAAAGTTTTGGGAATATCTTCTGAAATTCCTTGAGGAAAATTTGGAAGATTTCTAATAAAATCTTTTAGATCACGAATAATTCTCTGATTAATTTCTGAATGAATTCCTAGACATCCTAGATCTTGAATTTCTAAAGGAGTAAAAGAAATATTTTCATGAATACGTAGAAAATCTTTAGAAGTAGCCTCAAGACATGTTTAGAAATTCTTAAAAAGGACTTTTAGAAAGAACTTTCACTATAACTTTGAAAGCATATTGATTTTGCTTTGTTCATTAAAAACCTAAAATAAATTCTCAAAATAGAATTGTAGATAAATTCTCTGGAGACATCATGGTAAATGTTCAAAATAAACTAGAGAATTCTGATTTTCTTTAAGAATATGGAAAAACTTTCAGAAAATCCTGTTTTCTTCTAGCCTTAGGCCTTTTCGGCGCCCCTCTGAGGCTGTCGCCCTTGGCGGGGGCCAACCTGGCCAACCGCACGCTACGGCTCTGCCTCCAAGAAATCTAGCTGGGATTCCTCTAGCAGTTCCTGCTGGAAATATAACAGAAATTCCTGGAGGACTCGCGATAACTGCAGAAATAACATCTGGAAATGCTTTATTATTAGCTTTATTAGGGAGATTTTCAGCCCGAGGTTGGTTCATCTCCAAGCTGGAAATGCTTGAGAAACCCAGCAAGATTGCTTGTAGAGATTCTGGCGAAACCATGAAGGAATCACAGCAGAAATTTCTAGCAGAAACCTATCAGGCATTCCTGGGGAATTCCTTGAACATGTCTTAACAGATTTCTCGAGGGATGCCTACTGGAGTTCCTCCGACAATTGGGTTTTTAAATTAAGAAAAATGTATCGATTTTTTGATTTTATACGAAAGAGCACCTTTGTCTGAGCACCTCTGATTTTTTTCAGATTTTTAGAACTTTATTTTGGTATCTAAAATCAATTTCAAAGAGATTTTTTGAAATCACCTTTTGACAGCTGGGCAACTGTTTGACAGCTCCACCCAGTACAAAATGCGACAAGGGGTGATTCGACAAATCGCTCCCATACAAACTTCAAATTGATTTTTAAATAGGTTCCCGGGCACCAAAATTCATGAAAATTTGGATTTTGGCTCAGTTTTGCATGCTGATTCAGAATATGGAATTATCTCAAACCGCTAAAGAAGCCAATTCCTGCTAGGATTCCTCCAGGATTTTCTCCTGGGATTTCTCAAAAGAGTGCTCTTGAAGTTCTTTCAGATATTCCTGCTATGGTTAAGGAAGATTTCAAGGATTTTTTTAGGAATGTCTCTTGGAATACATTCATTGTTACTGATGAAATTACTTCAGAAATTCCTACCACAATTTCTTCGGGAAATCTTGTGCAGGTTTCTCAAGCATGTTTAGTAGAAATATTGCATGGGAAACTCAAAAAAAGTCCTAAAGAATTTTTACCATACATGTCTAGAGGAATCCCAGTAGCACTCTTGTAGAAATTTCAGAAGTAGTTACTAAAGTAATCTCAAGAGGATCCCCAGTATGAATACGCAATTTCTGAAGAAATCCGTGAATAAATTACAGCATAAATTGCTGGAGGAGATGCCAGAAGATTCTTGGACGAATCCTAGCAGAAATTTCTTTGGAATCCTAACAGAGCAATCTTTGGAAAAATAATCGAAGGAATCACAGGAGAAATTTCTGGAGGTATCCATGGAAAAAATCCTTGCGGTGTCTCAAAAAGAATTTCTAGAGAAGCAGGCATCCCTGGAAGATTTCTGAAAGTATGCCTGAGAAATCCCAGCAAGAATTGCTGGAGAAATCCAAGTAGAAGTATGTGATGAAGATGGCAGCGTAGCTGACACTCTGGTTTAAGAGGAACCTGATGATACAGATTTCAGATTTTACGGTACATCGAATGAATACGAAGCTGATAGTCATTAGGAGGGATACGTAAGCACGTCGGCCGATACGATTCAGTTCCCGCATTCTTTTATTGATTCCTCCCTGCTCTAGGGATTCCTCCCAGAATTCCTTTAGATATTTCACACGGGTTTCCTTCAGGGATTCTTCTAGGAATTTATTCAGGGCGTCTGTCCGAGAGGACTCCCGAGATTGCTCCAGCAATCAAATACTACCAGGACTACTTCATTGATTTCTCCTCAGTTTCGTTCAGAGAATTTCCCGGGATAATTTATGGATTCTTGCTAAAAATCCCGGGAATCAAAACCAGACACTTTCATCATGATCCGACATAATTACAAAGTTTGAATTAGAGCAAATAAGCACGAAAGAGTTAAATAATATACATCTGTAAGCTAGATAGACATAAATTTTCTAAGCCTCCAGTCACCAGTAGTACTACATTTCGCTTTCTAGAGCTCAGGAAAGGATGGAAGAAAATATTCTGGATTCTTCTTCTTCTTCTTCTTCTTCTCTGGAACTGTCAGCGACAGTTCATTTAAGGGCAGAGTGACAAGACTATAATGCCCTGTGGTTATTAGCGAGAGTTGTACTCAGGCGTTCCACTAAGTACAAGGCTCCCCCGTTTCCCTCTATCAACCATCACCAATGATGAGTTCAGTTAAACTACAGGAATTTAAATATCTACATTGATATCTTTCAAAAAATTACAAACTTCTAGTAGTGTATCAATAGATTTACTTTTAAACAGATCAATTAAACTACGAAATTTGCAATCGAACGAGTACCGTGACCGGCCCTAATTCTGCGCAGTCCCTAATTCGGCGCACTTTCTCGAATATACCACAAAATCGCGGACGCTAGTTCAATATTAGCTTCAAATATATTTTTTGAATATTGCTTCAATAGTAATGAAAAAGTTTGTGAAGAAAAAATTTTCAAATCAACGATCATTATTATGTAAAAAAAAAAATAAAATGATGTCGCAAGTACTGTAAATTGCCTGAAATCTGTGTCCGCTAGCGAAACTGCTAAAATGTTGCTTCATGAGCTGAAGCATTTTGCGACATAAATAATGAAGAGAATGTCTGCTTTTCCATGCGCATCCTGTACTACTGTCTTAGAGGAATCAGAATCGGCAAAAAAGAATTGAGTTTTCTTCTTCTTTTTTAAATCTTCTTGTTCTTAGGTGCGCAGAATTAGGAACCGGTATTAAATGGTGGTCCTAATTCTGCGCAGACATTTCAACACTAAGTTTTGAACATATATTTAATAAACAAACATCATATAAATGCCGCCATAGTTATAACTGGGATATTCTATGTTTCTAGCAATCCGGTGAATGTAATTATGGCTCAACAAGTTATTTTATGAACTTTGAAGGCTAATTTACGATTTTTGAATTTTTGATCTGATAGTTCGACCGGACTAACCACTTGTTTTAAACATTTGCTATCAACCTCGGGGGAAATTTTATGTATTCATGCAAGCATTTGTTAAATGCGAGATATGATGTGAGTTTACATCGAATTTTCTTAAACAGTGGAAATCCTGGAGTTAGACAAGAAAGAAGTTTCAGATTGCAAACAAAGATTGTGCCACCTTGTCATGGCGAAAAAGTTGATATTGCCTTTAGAAATGAAAGTTAATTTTACTAAAATGTGCACATGCGACTAACTAAAAAGCTTTACGTAGTAGTATTCGATAATGCTACAAAATCCTTTTGTGTATTATGATTCAAATTCCCTTTGCTAGGTAATCAAAGTAGGTAGTATCCAATGTTGAGGACATGCAAAGTTCCAATATGGTCGTAATGTCGTAAAAAAGTTGAAAATGAAGAATTCAATTGAATTTCATCTATGAATCATGTTCCCATTACAACATGTTATCTTTTTAGTGTTTTTCCCATGTGCGCAGAATTAGGAACATTAGTGCGCAGAATAAGGAACATTCCAAAAATGGGTGCGCAGAATTAGGAACAGAGACACACTTTAGAATTTTCATGACTTTACTTAAAAATTGAGTGTTTTGTATAAGAATTATATTTTCCCCTCATTTACAAAGCTAATAACTATGTGCAGTCAAAAATTCAGCCAAATCGGTTCGATTTGGAATTTGTTACAGCTGATTGAAATTGAAAAAGTCTTAGATGCGCAGAATATGGGCCCTCCACGGTATTTCGACCGCGTCATTCCGTATTTCACACAGTGCAACACAACATGTTCTCCATTTTCAGGTTCGTCACAGATTTCGCACATCTCGTCTTCAACTAATTTCATTTTAGCTTTCCAAAATTTAGAATAATCATGCCCAGTTATAAGTCTATTCAGCAGTCTTACATTCCGATTAGTTAAATTTTTATTGAAATACCACGCCTCCTTGTTCACCGTTTGTTGAAATTGGAAAAATGTTTTGCCTTTCTGGGTTGAATATTCTCGGTACCACAGATTCGTACTCTCTATTGATTTATTTCTAAACAAAAGAAAAGAATCTGAAAGGAGTATGCAATTAGACATGACTATGTTGCCAGTAAGAGCCGACTTCGCAAGACAATCTGCTATTTCATTACCTGTAATATTAATATGACTAGGAATCCATTGTAACGTTACGTTCCACTTAGAAGCTTTTTCTATGATTTGTTTGATTAATTTTGATATTTTTCTAGAATGTTGACCAGAATCGATGATCAAGAGAGATGACTTCGAATCAGTATAAATAACAGCTAAATTTATTTGTTCCTCATCAATAAAAGAAAGGGCTTTATCTATGGCTAATAATTCTGCTGTTGTGATGCATGTCTCTAGTTCAAATTTGAATGAATATCTAGTGTTATTGTAAGCATTGTAAATACCTATCCCGCATTGTTCATTTATTTTTGAAGCATCTGTAAATAAATATTCTTGGCCTATTTTTATATTTACCATTGAAAAGATATAGTGCAGCTTGTTTGAGTTTAAACGGATTTGTATTAAGTTTTGAAGATTTAATGGAATCTAATTCTAGAAAAACTTCAATCTTAGGCGTTCTAGTATCAAAATTTGTAAGTGGGGATATAGCTTTAAAAATGCGTTGTTTTTTAATAAAGATTGATTCTATATATGATAATTTATCGTTGTCAATCCCTTCATTTAATGATAATAACTGTGTAGCAACAAGATTTTTGTTAAATATAGATCTGGCTATTTCTTTACAGGTAACGAATTCATGTCTATCTTCTAAGGTTTGAGTTGCGGCAACTGCAATCAGAGAATTTAGAGGAGTAGTTTTGGTGCACCCGGTTATTTTACGTAAACATTGATTGTAATTTGTGCTCAAAAGTTTTTTATTTGTCTTTCTTGCATTATTGAAGATCGAAGCTCCGTATTCAATTCGAAAAATTGCATTGTAAATCAAAACCATAGTTTGTGGATGTGCCCCTTGTTTTAAACCGTTAATTACTTTAATCATGTTAAGTCTGTCTATTATTTTAAGTTTTGTATGTTTAATGTGTATACCGAAGCTCATGTATCTATCTAGAGTTATTCCAAGGTATGGGTGATATTTTACTGTTTCTATTTCTGTATTATTAATCTTTAAATCTAATATGTTGTTACTACTTTGAAAAAGTATGGCTTTTGTTTTTTGAAGATTTACATTAAAATTTAACTTTTCTAATTCTCTGAATATTTTATTTACTGCTAGTTGTGTTTTATTGTTCAACATTTCCAGATTTTTTTCTTTTATTATCAGTGCAAAATCATCTGCAAACTGAACTAATATCTCGTCACCTTCAAATATTGTGTGTAGAGCCGCTGTATACACATTAAATAAAGTGGGGGATAAAACATCGCCTTGTGGTAAATAATCCATTAGAAATAAACCTTTCAAGAACTTGATTTTTTAAAGCAAAAGATATTTTCTATTTCGTAAGAAATTAACAATCCAGGACGTTATTTCGCCAGGTACACCAAAGCTAATTAAAACAGTTTCTAGAATGTCTGTTTTAACGGCGTTGAATGCATTAGACAGGTCTAAAAATACTACTGCGGTCAAAAAATTGTCTCTTTTATTTTGTTTAATTACGTTTACTAGAAAGTTTGAACATGTTGTAGTTGACATATTTTTCCGAAAGCCAAAGGATGTATCTGGAATTAATCTATTGTCCTCTAAAAAGTTTTGTAATTTAACTAAAACGGCTGAATTAATAATTTTTGTGAAAACCGGTACTAATGAAATAGGCCGCTTGCCTTCAATACTATCCTGGGCTTTTCCAGGTTTTGGAATCGCCACAATTCTGATTGTTTTAAGTGTCATCGGTAAATAGCATTCTCGCCAAAGGTCATTTAAATGTTTTACTATCGTAACTTTAGCTTCTGGTTGAAGTTGTCGCAACATTGCGTATGTTATCCTGTCTTCTCCTGGTGATGATCTTTTCTTTTTATTATTGATTATATTATTGAATGTGTCAAAATTAAGTATATTATTCTGAATACGATATGATGCATCCACCATAAAATATGGATCATTTTTTCCAAAGTGCTTATCTAGAAAATTTTCTGCCATGGACTTATCTTCTTGAATGATGTTGTTAGAAGGTGACTTCCTACGTTTACCGGTTAGTTTTCCTATTTTCGTCCATAGTTCAGACGAAGGCATTGTAGGGTTGATTTCCTCAACAAAGGATTCGAAGTTTCTCTTTTGAGCATCTTTTTTGAGTTTATTAAATTTTGCTTGAGCTTTTTTGCATTCAAGTAATTTTTCTAAAGTAGAATGTTTATTGAAATCTGATCTTGCTTTGTTTTATCATCCCACGCCTGCGACAATTCTTTCGACCACCAGTGTTTAGGAGTATACCGATTAGGGATTTTGCATTTTTTGAAAATATCTGCTATTGTTTCTTGAAATTCCTGTATACTATTACAATTATCCAAGTTTAAAGTTTTAATTTGATCAGTAATTTTTTTATGATTGTATACGAATTTTCTATTATCTATTGTATTATAGTTGAAAGTTAATTCTATTAGTAAATGGTGACTTCCTATTCCAAAATCAAGAGTTTTAAATTCAAAATTCGAAAATAGATTAGGTGTGCAAAGAGTAAGGTCTATTGCCGTTGATTTCCTGTTTAACTGTATCGGTATAAAAGTTTTAGAATTGTCATTAAGAAGAATTAAATTACTGTCGTTGATCAAATCCATGACTATTGATCCTTTTGCGTCTGTGAAATCGTTACCCCAGGCATGGTGATGCGAGTTAAAATCTCCGCCAATCAACACTCTAGAATAATTTTTTATCAAATCAAATATCTTTGTTAAGTCAGATTCTAAATTTGTTTTTGAAATGGAAGGTGCTATATAAATGGCAACAATAATCATGTCCAGCGTACATAAATGAACTGCTACTGCTTGTGTTGCATCTGAAAGAACGGGTATTCTAATTGTTGATGATTAACCTGGGCTTGTTAGGGGAATATCTGTAAATAAAAGAAAATCGGGTTAAGTACGGTTCCTTTGAATTCCACTAAGAATTTGCATCCTTTGACAGATACGTATTTCGACCTCAACTGTAAGGTCGTCTTCAGTGTCTTGGACTTGACTCGATTCTAATTGTCTTATAACCAAACTCCTGTTTCAAATAAATGGCACTACCACCATAACCATCTATCCTAGAGTCGACGAATTTGTGATACCGAGAAATATTGTACTTACTTGTTTGTTCTAATGATGGACTAGTCCAAGTTTCAGAAAGTAAAACTGCTGAATAGTTTCCCACGGTTAAAACTCTCTGTAACTCATCCTTATTCTTAGAAACGCTTTGTATGTTACACTGTAGAAATCTGAAATTATCCATTAAGAAAATATTGAAAAATTATAAGAAAACGTGTAAAATAAATCAATTGCAATTTCCGTGTTGTTTAGTGATCTGATTATACTATTATACTTTCAAGATTTAGATATTTTTTGGAGCATTCTTTTATCTTTTCCTGTAGTTCTTCTGTGACCCCAGAGCATTGGATCAGAGCTGCGTAGAAGTTCGCGAGTTCCCCCCGAACGTTGCGGTTCGCCGTTTCCAGTGCATCAGCGTTTGCTTTCTTGATGATGTTGTCCCATCTTTCTCGCTCGCTAACAGCATGTCGGTTTTCCAGTCCGCTTCCTCTGGATGTTCCTCCCGCATTCCGATCCTTGATCAGATGCTGACGTTCCTCATCAATTTTCATCTTCTTTGCTCCGCCTGACAAGTCATTCGCTGGTTTCTTGATAGCGCCCAGCTGTCTTTCTTCTGGTTTGTTGATAGTGACGTTCCGTTGCTGCTGTGGTTGATTGCTTCGCGTTGTGAATCGACCGGCCGTCATTCTTGCAAACGTATTCGGTAGTGCAGGGAATTCGGCGATGTCAGCCAAAACGTCGTACTGATTTTGAATCGGAAGCGGAGCGATGAGCTCTCTCGCCTCCACGTAGGTCAGGTTCTTCTTCAACATCATTGTTTTGATGCTTATCTCTCGCTGTCGGGAAGATAATTCTGAATTCTGGATTCGGGAATGTTCAGAAATAACTAAAAGAATAGTCTAGTGTCCAGTTTACAATTGGTACCGGCCTTTTTAATGTTCAACTTCGTTGGTATGAATATCGAATGGGGCACTGTATAAAGTATGGTTCTACAAATACTAACATACCTGTAAGTATATGTATCGAGAATAATAAAATTGAACCACGAAACGAATCAGCTGTTCGTGCAGCATGTATAAGTAGTTTACGGAGCTGTTGGGCAGCAAATAGTTTTGTTTTTTAGTTGGAATTGATTACTAATTCTTGAACGCTTCGCATCATGAGTGTTCAAATTCCCGAATTCCCCATCAACAGCTGTATGGCAGTATGCCGATTGTGTTTGAGTGAAGAATCTCTTGAGGATATTCTTGAGCAGGAGGATCTCCATATATTAATTGCGGATTTCCTCACGATTGTTGTAGGTATCTTGACTTTGAACCTGCTCGCAAAAGATTACATCTAATCCACGTTTATGGAACGCAGATATCCGAAGATGATACAACTAGTCGATTCATATGCGCTACGTGTCGGACACGGCTGACCGAGTTTCGAGACTTCAAGTGGCGTTGCCTAGAAGTGCAGGAGTTACTACAGGGACAACTGTATGCGGTTGTTGAAGACGAAGTGCCCTTGGTGGAAGTAAAAGATATACAAGACTCGATTGAGGAGGAAAGCTTCGAAATCGTGGATGTTGTGGAATCACTGGACATCGAAAACAATTCGGTTACTATTGAGCCTGACCATCAGGAACGCAAATCTTCACAACCAACAAACAAGCAAAAGCGACACCAACTCCAAAGGATCGAATACACCAAAACAGGGCGAAAACGATACGTCTATGACCTGAAGGAAGTCTACCGCAATCAGTTGGTGAAATGTTCAACTTGTGCGAAAATGATTCCCAAAGTTCGATTGGAAGGCCATCAGAACATGCACCAGGGCATTCGGCCGTTCCGATGCGAACGTGGTTGCAGTGACCGGAACTTTCACTGTCAGCAACTTCGGTTGCATCACTACCGGAATACACACGACGGCGAACGGCACGAGTGTGACGTGTGCTGCAAGACGTACCGATCGCTCCGCAGCCTGAACTACCACAAGAAGGACGTGCACGCGGAGAAGCCTTTCCTATGTTCAAAGTGCCCGCAAGCGTTCTCCTCAAAGTATGTATGACGATTTTGATAGTTGCTAGTTTTTTTTAAGTCGATTCATAATACATACGTATTTTTTCCAGCTCTCGACTAAGGCAACATCTGAAGTATCATAACAGAGAGAAGAATCACCCTTGTTTGCAGTGCAAATACTCGTTCTACTCTAAAGCTGACTTGAAGAAGCATTCGAAAAGACATGAGCAGAACAGTGACGGAGCGAATACGTAGGAGAGAACTCAAGTTGTTTAGCATAAGGATTAAACGAAAAGAAATATAAATAGTGAAAATAAACTCTTTTTCTTTGATGATGATTAACCTGGGCTTGTTAGGGGAATATCTGAAAATAAAAATAAAATCGCGTTAAGTACTGTTCCTTTGAATTCCACTAAGAATTTGCATCCTTTGACAGATACGTATTTCGACCTCAACTGTAAGGTCGTCTTCAGTGTCTTGTACTTGACTCGACTCTTCAGTCGAATCAAACAAACGTCAGTACATCAATTGACGTTAAATGAACTCAAAATTCATTCGATTGTTCATTTCGACTAACCTGGCGCACCGTTTTGACGGTGACGGCGCGATAACTGCAAAATTGTTGCACTTACCGGACTTGCAGTTTAAAAGCATTGCAGTTAAACCGTTTGCACCAACCGAACGTCTACTGTAGAATCCACCTAGAAGTTTTGCTGGGATTTCTCAGGCAATTCCTACTGGGAACCCTCCACGAATCCTTGGAGGACTCCCAAGAGCAATTGCTGGAGAAATCCCAGCTGAAAATGCTTGAGTAATCCCAGCAAGAATTTCTGGAGAAATCCTAGTAGAAATAGCTTCTGGTACTCTAAGAAAAAATCGTAAAGGAATATTGGAGAAAACTCTGGAGGAGTCGCCAGAAGACATTATAAAGGAATTATTGGAGAAATTTCTGCAGGAATCCTTGGAAGAATCACAGGAATGATATGCATAGGAATCCTGGGAGAAATCTCTGAAGCAATTCCAGCAATATTTTTTAGAGGAATCCCATCAGATATTTGTGGAGGAATTCTAAGAGGGTTTCTCCAAAGATTTCTCAAGGAGAAAATCAAATGGGTAATTGGTACAAACGGCTAATCTCGTCATTTGTTTAGAAAATTCAATGATTTATAGTTGTTGTACAGATAGATTTGAGGTTAGGGAATCACCACTGCTCATGAGATTCTCTGAAAATTCCTACTGGGATCGGGGAGAAATGCCGTCAAAAATTCCTCCACAAATTTTCCCTGGGATTCCTTGGATTCCTGGGATTCTTGGGAGTCGACTTAGAATTCCTCCTGTGTTACATCCACGGATTTCTCCAAGATTTTTTTTTTATAAATTCCTTTAGGTTTTTTTGAAAACACTTCTAATGATTTCCCCAAGGATGCCTTTCAGATCCAAGGATACTTTCGGAAATCCGCCAGGAATGCCTGCTGGGATGCCTCCAGAAATTCTTCTTCAGACACATCAAGAAATTTCTCTTTGGATTCTTCTCCAGAAATTTCAAAGGATTCCTCTTGGGATGCCTCTAGAATTTCTGCAATGATTCTTCCAAGAATGTCTGGTATAACCACTAGAAACCCTTGCTGGGATTCAACCAGCGATTTCTGCTGTAATTTATTCATGGATTTCTTCAGAAATTTGGTATTCCTACTGGGAATCTTCTTGAGATTGTTTTAGGATTTTCTGCTGGGATTTGTCCAGGAATGCTACTGGGATTCCTCTAGACATTTGTGGTAGGAATTCTCCAGGAATTTTTCTTGGTTTCCCATGCAAAACCTGCAGAAAATTCTACAGGAATCCCTGATGGACTCTTAAGGGCAATAATTGGAGATATTACTGTTGAAAATGCTTGAGAAAACAGAGCAAGGTTTTCCGAAGAAATTCTAGTAGGAATTCCTAGAGAAATTCTTGAAGAAATCTCTAAAGGAATCGTATCAGGATTTTTTGGAAGAACTTCAAAATGACACCCTTGAGGAATTCCAGGAGAAAATCCTGGAGAAATCCTAGGAGGTTTTTTTTTGTAGGAATTCCAAGAGAAATTGCCGGTGAAATCTTTTGAGATATGCTCTTGGAATATCCCTAGGAATGCCTGATAGATTCCTGCTAGAAAGTTCTGCAGATTGCGCTAAGGAATCTCCAGAGATTGCTCCGTTGAGCCTTTAGAGAATTCTGCAAGTATTCCTCTTGTAACATCTCCAGAAATTATTCCTGGAATTCTTTCAGGAACTCCTACCAGGGTTTCTCCAAGCACTTTTGCTGCGATTTCTAGAGTATTTCCAGATGTTATTTCTGCAGTTATTGCTCTTGGGAGTCCGCCAGGAATTTTGCTTGAGAAATTCATCCTAGACTTCTTGGAGGATTCCCATCACGGGAATTTCTTGGAGAAATCCCCGCAGCAGCTTTCCAAGAACAATTTCAACATAAATTCTCAAAGGGTGAAGAATATTTCCAGTAAAAATTCGAAGAGGAATTTCCTAAATTTCCTAGAAATATCCATGTAGGTATTCTGAACAAATCACTGAGAAAAAAATCTTTGGGTAAATTTCTGGAGGAATAGAAAGAGAAGATTCAGCAGGGATTACTGGATGAATCTCATCAAGAATAATTGGAGGCTTCCCAGCAATAATTTCTACAGGTAATCTTGATTGAGGAATTCTTGATAAATTCCATGAGGAATTCTTGGAGGAGTCCATGGTAAAATCTCTGGAGGAACCACTTGAGAAATTTCTGGAGAAAACCCAGCAAGGGGAGATTTCCAGAGAAATTTGTGGTAGAATCTTTTGATAAAGTCCTGTAGAAATCACAGAAGAAACTTCTGCAGGAATTCTAATGGCCATTCCTAGAGCATATTTAGAAGGAATTCTTGACGGAATTCTAGTAGACATCCGCGGAGAAATTCCAAGTTGGAACTCTTGAGGCTGGAGGCATCCATTCAGAAATCTTCAGAGAAATTCTCTTGAGATTCCTCTACAAAAGCCTGATGGGATTTCTTTAGACATTCTTGCTGAGATTGTACCAGAAGTTTCCCCAAGGATTCCTTCAGAAATTGGGGGATTCTCAGTAAGAATTGCATGAGGAATCTCAGCAAAAATTACCGAAGGAATCTCAAGTCGGTTTCGAGCTGGAAGTACTGGATAGCTTTAAGAAACATTTCTGAAGGAATCCTTGGATTTTTACAGTAGAAAATTTTGAAGAAACATCTGGATGAATCACAACAGAAATTTTAGTTTAAATCTCAGCTGCAACTGCATAAGGAATTCCAACAATAATTTCTGCAGGAATCCTTGGTTACGTCCAGGAAGTTCTACCTTCATCTTCAATGTGGAGTTGATGATTTTGGCAAGTATACAGGCTGACTAGCAAGACCTTGCCAAGGTTATGTCCTTTTTAATCGTTATCAATGAGATTTTTAACCCGGGGTTATAGATCATCTCGGGAACCACGCTTTACATACGTCGCAGGAAGAACTCACATTTTATGAGTTTGTCAGGAGTGGGATTCGATAGCCGGTCGTCAGTGCTTCAACCATCACACCAGGTCCACTCCACAAGGTAACGTCTAAATTTAGTATGAACACTAAATATTTTGGACAGTTTAGTAGATAAGGACTGTTCATTAAAGAAAGTGGACACCTTTTTTTCAATAGAAAATATTTATCTTCGAACAAATTCATAAATTTATTTTTTATATACGACAACCAACAACCATGTGGCCGAATTCACGTGAGTTTGAACATTCACTTCGCATTTTTGAAGAACGCTCGGACTTTCCTCTTTATACCTCCCATTAGATTCTGCACAACTTTCTCCGTAACCTTTCGTTGTGCCGCAGACCAAATTTTCTTGAAGCAATCAACAGAGGTTGCTTCTCTTCCATTTTTCTTGAGATGCCGCTTAATTATTGTCCAGTATCTTTTTACAGGACGCAGTTCAAGGAAGTTAGGTGGATTTTGCTTTTTTTTTCGACAAAATCGGCTTTTTCTGTCTTGAGCATCTCTAGTGTAGAAGAAACGTAATGAGCGGATGCCAGATCCGGCCAAAACAATGGAGGATCCGTATGTTTTCGATAGATGGGTAGAAGTCGTTTTTTGATGCATTACTTTATGTTATTTTCACCGTTGATTGTTCCTGTTGCGAAATACGAAGAACTGTTTAAACCGCATGAACAATTGGCTTGCCATACCTAAAACTTTTTCCCAAATTTTTCGGTTCTGATGTGCCCTACATCATCCAGCACATCTGTTCCCTGCTCAGCGTTGAAAAATTGGTGTACCGGAAGTGTACTAGTATGCCAATTCTCGAAACGACAACTTTTTGGAACACCGATTGTGCAGAATTTATCTACTAGTCGCTAAGCTAATCCAACCAATCGCTCAAAATTTCTCACTTTTTTCCGTTTTCTTTGAATGTGTTGCCAAAGTGCATTGGCGTATCTAGGATTTTTTCCTAGGGGGTGCCTGGGGTGTGCCAGTTTCAGTGGCTTCCAGGTTGTTTTGCTTTATATTTGTAAAAAGAAATACCGATCCACCTTCAACTTCTTTGTACAATGATATACTGCGTCGCGGGACAAATTAGCACGAAAATTTAAACGCGCTTTATTTTAAAGACCAGTTTTTTTTAAATCCGAACCGTTGTACTGAATAAACACTTTCCCCGTCATGTCAGGTT
Organism: Aedes albopictus; assembly: GCF_035046485.1. Classification (NCBI taxonomy): domain Eukaryota; kingdom Metazoa; phylum Arthropoda; class Insecta; order Diptera; family Culicidae; genus Aedes; species Aedes albopictus. The sequence goes on from NC_085137.1 coordinate 40,060,668, forward strand.
TGAGAACTTGATAAAATTATACGTAATCATACATGGAATTTGTATTTTCAGTTTGAACTTTACAATCATCACAACCCCTTTGTTTTGTGGATTGAATACATTGATTAGGAATACATTTTCAGAGCAATGTGTGTTTTCGGCAAAACATTGTTTCGGTAATTCCTCAGGGAATATTCCCGGGAAATTTATTTGAAAATTGTTGTGCAATTTATTTTAATTAGGACTTCTTTTAAAAATCTCTGGCAAATTTCTTCGACAATTTCTTTAAGAATTTATTTGCTAATAGGTCTGGAATTTGATACTAAACACTTTTTACGCATTTTTTAAAAAAATCATCGGAAATTACTTTTTAAATTTCTTTGGAAACTCCACTAGGAGTTTATTTGGCTTTTTTTATTCCAATGGCAAATCTTTTGAAATGTTTTGTCGGGAGTACCCACGCCAATTTTTTAGTAGTCTTTCAAGCGATGTTTTGTTAATGTCAACAATTCTATTGATATTTGCTTTTTAAAATTCTCCACATACATTTCTGGCAATTCCTTTGGGAATCCTTTTAGTGAAGCCTTTGGTAATTCATTCGACATTGGCTCTGGGAACTTCATTTCAATTTTTTTTGGAAATGTCTTCGGCAAATCATTCTACTTTTTTTTCTCGATTTTCATCGATTTTTTGGACTTCCATTATCTATGCTATTAAGTGTAGAATTAGCATTTAAGTTAAAATACACGTTAATACAAAAAAAAATCTATGCTATTAGGTATGTATTCACCTTCTAGATTTCTTCAGTAATTATGTAAGGAATTCCTGCAGCTGATGATTTTGGAACACCTTCGGTATTTCCGGTGTTACTTGCATTGAACATTTATTTGGGAATTGGAAACTTCTATTATTACTTTAAGAACTTCTTCGGTAATTCCTTTAGAAATTAATTCGGCAATTTTCAAGAGTTTTCCTTCGGGAATTTCTTTAAAAAAACTCTGGTGGTTCTTTAAAAAATCTGTTACTGCAGTTACTTATGGAATTCTTTCTAGTTTTTTTTCAGAAATTCCTTTGATGATTTCGGAAAATTCTTTTTTTTTGAAATTTTTTTTATGAACGTTTGTGGAAATTTTTATAGAATATATTTTGGATTCGGCCAATTTATTTAAAAAGCCTTACTATTTTCATCAGGAATTCCTCTGGTAGTTCTTATATGAATTCTCTTGGCAACTACTTTGAAAGCTCTAAAATAATTTTGATGGAATTTTTTCCGGCAATTTCTTTATATTTTTTTTTCAGGAAATTTTTCGTAAATTTCATAGGATTTTCTTTAAGCAAGTCCATTTGAGGATTTCTGAATTTCCAGTTCAGCAATTTTCGGAAGCAACAATAAAATCATAAAGAATTACAAAAGTAATCACAATAAAATTGCCTGAGAAATTTTCAAAATAACTGAGAAATAACAAAAGAAATTGTTAAAATAATTACGGAGGAATAGCCATTGAAATATGAAAAAAAAAATCAAACAAATTGTTGATTACATCCCCAAGAAACGTAACTAGCTGAATATCAGTTTCTTAAACTATAGTTTTCTTAAGAATGGTTTATCCCTCTCCTAAAAAGCTAAAATGTTTGTTGGGTTCCAATGAAACTACCGTAGAAATTAAAAAAAAACAACCATGCCTAAGGAACCTTCAAAGAAATGGCCATACTGCGGTTTAGCAAATACGGAGCTGTGTGTTCTCGAATCCCACCAGAACGCGATTTTATTCCACAAATTCATCTCTCATTTAGTCAATTAGCAACATTCTGTGCCTTCTTATTAATTACAAATTTTTCTCGTACATTCCTATGAGATTTCACTAGAGATTTCTCTAGTAATACCTTTTAGGATATTTCCAGAAATTCCAACTATTCTCGAAATTCGTTCAGGGATTTCTCTAGATTTCTAGTGGGATTCCTTCAGCTAGAGTTCCTTGAAGAAGGCCAAGAGGAGTTCCAGGTGTAATACCATGATTAATTTCCAGAGTAATCCATGAATTCCTGGATGAGTCTTTAGAAAAATCGCTGGAAGAATCAAAGGCATTTATGGAAGTATCCTAGGAAAACTGCCTAGAAGAATCCCGGTAAGAATTCCAGGACAAATCTCTAGAGGGATTCCTGCAGGTATCACCGCAAAAAAAATTCTTGAGGAGACCTAGGAGGCATTCCTGAAACATTAGAAGCAGCAGAAATCGCTTATGGAATCCTAGGAGGAGTTCCTGGATGAAAGTTAAGAGGAGTTCCCGGAGAAGTCCAACAAGAAATATTTGGAGAAATCCCAGATTTTTTTTTAGTATTTCCAGGAGGACTCACCGGAGGTACTTCTGCAAGACTCCTAGGAGATCCCAGCAAGTTTTTGAAGGAATCCTTGGAGACATTATTAGAAGAATTTCTAGAGGTGTTACAGTAAGAATGACTGGAGGAGTCCTAGGAGGAATTGCTGGAAGAACCACATCAGGAATAGCTTGAGAAATCCAGTTGAAATTCCTGGATGAAGGCCAAGAGGAGTTCCTGTAGGAATCCCATGGGGAATTTATGAGAGAATCCGTGGACAAAATATCATGGATAAAAATTCCTAGGGAATCACCGGAGAGTTTCTGAAGAAACCACAGGAAAAATCTCAGGAGGTATTCTTAGAAGGATTCCGGGATGTATCACTGATGAAACCTCAGCTGAAATCCTAGAAGGAATTGCTGGAGAAAACTGTACAGGAATTTCTAGAGAAACCCCATTAGGAATGCCGGGGGAATCCATAGAAAAAATCCTTCGAATACCTAGAGAAGTCCCTGCAAGAACCGGTAGAGGTATTCTGGAAGAATCTATACAGAAGGCCCTGAAGGAATCGCAGGAAGATTTTCTGAAAGAATCTCAGGAAAAATTCCAGCCATAATGCTAGGATAAATTCGAATAAAGAATTTCTGGAGGAATTACTGGAAGAATCACAGGAGGAGTTGCTTGAGGTATTCTTGGAGAAAGGCCAAAAAGAGTTTCTGCAGGAATTCTATGAGGATTTTCTGGCGGCATATTTGGATAAAATCTCTGGATGAATTCCTGGGTTAGTCCTTGGAGAAATCCCTGGTGGAGCAACCAAAGGAATTTCTGCATAAAAAAAACAGGAAGATTGCCTTGAAAGATCTCAGCAAAAAAGCCAGGTGAAAGCTCTAGAAGAAGCCGTAGCATAATTTCTGAAGTACCACAGATAGAATTTCTGGAGGTAGGATAGCTGGAAGAACTGCATGAATTTCTTGAGCAGTCACAGCTGGAGGAATTCCTAGAATTCTGGGAGCTACCATAGAAGTAATTTCTAGAGAAATCCTAGAATCATCAATGCCTGGGGTATCTTAAGAGAAGTTCCTCTAACAAATTCCTGGAGGAATACCTACAGTTCTTCTTGAAAGAATCGGTAGAAGTATAGGTACTGGAGGAATCCCTGATGGAATCGCAGGAGGAATTTCTGGAGGAGTCTCAGGAAGATTTCCCGAAAGTAAGTATGCTAAGAGAAATCCCTAGAAGTATTTCTGAAGGAGTCCTAATGGGAATTGCTTGAAGAATACCAGCTTAAATTCATGAAAGAAGGTCAATAGAAGTTCTTGGGGAAATCCCCTGTGGAATTTCTGGAAGAACCTCTGTAGAAAGTCCTGGATATGTCCTTGAAGAAATGTATGGAAGAATCAATGAAGGGATTTTATATAAAAATCTCAGGGAAATCTTCCGGAAGAACTTTCCTAGTAGAATTCCAGAAGGTATCACAGTGAGAATTTTTAGAGAAGAAGAGAAATCGCTAGAAGAATCACAGCAGCAGTTGCTTGAGAAATCCAAGCCACAATTCCCGGATGAAGGCCAATATAAGCGCCTGGAGGAATTCCATGAGAAATTTCTGGAAAAATCTCTGAATTAAATCTGTTGGGGAGGATTTTCACTTTCGGCACAACAAACCAACCATCGAGAGCAGCTTCCATGATAGCAGCTTCAATGCTGAAATATTGTATATTTTATTTAAATTCATTTTTGCTTATAACTATAATTAATTAACATACAGTTTGGTATGTGCACTGTGAACTGTCTACCTCCTCGTCCAACACAAAACCTTTCACTACTGTTTCAGAATAGATACACCAGTGTTGCCAGTTTCACAATCATTACAATATCACCACAACATACCCCCGCCCGTGAAACTGGTAACGAGGTCGAATAATCTTGTTTGTCCTATTCCCGTGGAATGACCTGCATTGCTAGAAACCACAGCTATGGGCCTTTTCATTTGACGTCTTAAATCAGCTGATTTTTCGGGCGTTTGACAGTTCTTCTATGAAGATGACACTTTCTTGTTAGCATCTGTTGTTCAAGCTTTGTAAACAAATGCATGCACGGAACTGTCACATGAAAAGGCCTATTAGCCATTGTGCATTGTTGCGATGTGTGAATCATTCAAACGGATGCCACCACCGGGATCGAAGACTACAATCACCTCTGCTGTTGTTAACGTTTTTGTATCTGGAATTTCATTTGTGCTACTTATCTCGAATTGACCATGGTTCGGTTCGTTTTCCAAAGGGGCATCTTTGTCAAAGTGTAGATTTTTATTATCGCTGCTTGGTGCATGTGATGATGCGGCAAGTTGGGCCGCTTTCGATGGCATTGTTTGGGAGCCTGTTTGTTGCACAGATACGTAGATTGAATCCGTTCGAGGTGCTGATGACTGTCGGTGATACGGACCTATTCTGCTGTGTTGGGCAGTATTGCAGGCGATTTTTGGTGAAGAATTAACTGAATTGTTTTCACGAACATCTTCACCATAATGTTGCCTTTTTACCGCTTCCCTTCTAGCATGAAAGTCCAACCGAATTTTTTGCGCAGCTTCTTCATATGCCCGCTCAATTTCAGCTAACTCACGTTCATATTCCGCTTCTATACGGCGCTCTTCTTCGTCGTAGTATTGCCGCCACGTTTTGCTCTGTTCCTCCAGTTGTTGGAGGCTTTGCATTGTTTTCTCCATGGCGCCTTTGCAATAGGTTGTTGAGCTACAAATTCATTGAAGTTTGTTGGGGAGGATTTTCACTTTCGGCACAACAAACCAACCATCGAGAGCAGCTTCCATGATAGCAGCTTCAATGCTGAAATATTGTATATTTTATTTAAATTCATTTTTGCTTATAACTATAATTAATTAACATACAGTTTGGTATGTGCACTGTGAACTGTCTACCTCCTCGTCCAACACAAAACCTTTCACTACTGTTTCAGAATAGATACACCAGTGTTGCCAGTTTCACAATCATTACAATATCACCACAACAAAATCTCTGAAGGAATTCCTGGAATAATCACCGGAGGAGCTTCTGAAAAGATGCCAGGAAGATTGTTTGTATAATTCTACCAGAAATTCTTGAAGAAAGCCTAATAGAAATTTTTAGAGGAATCCTTAGAAGAATTCCGAGAAAAATCATAGTAAAAATTTCCAGAGAAATCCTAGCAGAATTTACTGGATCAATCTCTGCAGAAATTTCTAGTATGTACAACCCCATCAGGACTGCCTGGAGTATCCTAAGGGAAGTTTATTGAAGAAATATCGGGAGGAATCCATAAAGAAAGACTAAAGAAATCACTGTACGAATAGATAGAGGTATTTCTGGAGGAATCTGGGGAGAAGTCTGTTGATTGTTCTTACCAATATCCAAAACGCCAAAACGTACAACAGTTATATAAGTTATTCCGAGTGTGCTTAAGTTTTGTTGAAATGTGCCATTAATAAATATTGGGATTATTGTGTAAAATTTTAAATCTTTGGTGACTGTGAAGGAAAAATTCTAGGGGGTGCCAAATTTGTTCTAGGGGGTGCCAGGCACCCCTGGAACCCCCCCTAGCTACGCCAATGCCGAAGTGAACAATGTTTTTACACACTGAGAAAAAATTCATAATTTTTTGTTTAGTTTTAACTCTAAACTATTGGTAAACAGATGTCCACTTTCTTTAATGAACAGTCCTTACGTAAGCAGGATGTTTACTCATAAGATAAAATGAAATTCTCTGAGTTTTCCAGGGTGTATTTTGAAAGTTACAAAAAAAAGTTAGCCCACATTTAATAAAATTTATGTAGGGGAACTTACAAGGGCTGAAAGTCTCGTTAATAAGGAAAATAATAAATCCTCTAACGTATTTTCGGCCATTTTGTTCTCTTCGTCATGGTTTTATTTTTTTACCCTATTGAACTCAAAATTGGCCTCAAATCTTTCCCAACCAAGTTTTAGGCAATTCGGTCGACAAAAACTCTCCATGGCGAAGAGAACAAACTTGCCGGTAATACCCTATGTCACACTTTTTTTCTGAAATTATACAGAAATATACTCAAAAATTAAGATTAAATTTGTAGAGAAAATGCACTAGATATATTATCCAAGAAATTTCCCCGAATCGCTTAATTCCTCTAAGACCATTTTTGTTTGCAAAAAAAAATGAAACAAACATTTTGATTTTTCTCAAATTACTTTTGGATAAGTTGCAATAAATTGCTTCAACATTTCCACTAAAATTTCTTTCAAAAGAAATGACTTGCAAACACATTAAAAATCAGAAAAAAGCCATTCTAGAGTCCGATCCAAATTCCACAGATCATTGAGCGAATTCCGCCGCACTTTTTCATTGAAGAAAACAAAATTTTCTTGCTGGTGTGTAATGGCAGAAAATGTCTTCTGTTCGATTACCGTTAAATTATATGTAGTTCTGTGCTGGTGGCTTAGTAATGTTTTTCTTCGATTCCGCCTCGGATTTCTACCACAATTCTTCTTTCAATTCTTTCGTAGTTTCTCACAGAATTCTTCCCACGAGTTTTTCCATGAATTTACCAAAGTTTTTTTTTCTGGCTTTAGCTTTCATAAGTTTGCACCTAGAAGATTTAACGTATTTGTTCCCATAAATAGTTCTTTCCGAGATTTGCTGTTTCGGCATTTCTGAGGTGTTCCTGGGATTTCTACCAGAGCTCCTCCCAGAATTTCTTCCAGAAGTTTTCCCGATATGCTTCTAGAGATTCTCGCTACATTACTCCCGAAGAACCTTGCAAAACTTATCCAAAGTTCGTTCAGGAATTTTGCATTTTGGTTTTACGAGATAGCTTCCCAACAGTTTTTCTAGGAATTGTTGTGAGATTTTTTCAAAAGTTCTTAATGGGATTTCTTCCAGAGGATTGTCCAATATTTTTCTAGGATTTCGCTCGTGGAAAAACTCTTAGAGGTTTTCAGAGTTTCTGAATTTCCTTAATATTTCTTCCCGGTATTATTCCCAGAACTATTTTCCGAAACGCTACAGTATTTCTCAGGATTTCTCCCGATGTTTCTCACACAAAACAATGAAAAATCCCTGCAAGAACTCCGGGAGCAACTATATCCCAACACTAGATTCAAGAATCTCAGGAAAATTTCTGGTAGGAATTCCGGGAAGACCTCTGGGGATAATTCCAAGAAAATCAGTCAAAGTCCGGAAAAAAATCGTGCGATCACACTACTAAGCGCTGCCTACAAGGTACTTTCTCAAATTTTATGCCGCCGTCTATCACAGATTGCAAGAGAGTTCGTGGGGCAATATCAGGCTGGATTCATGGGTGAACGCGCTACAATGGACCAGACGTTCGCCATCCGCCAGATGTTGCAGAAATGCCGCGAATACAACGTGTCCGCACATCACTTGTTCATCGATTTCAAATCGGCGTATGATACAATTGATCGAGAACATGCTGAAGCTATGGCAGATTATGCACGAATACGGATTCCCGGATAAACTGATACGGTTGATCAAGGCGATGATGGATCGAGTGATGTGCGTAGTTCGGGTATCAGGAACACTCTCGAGTCCCTTCGAATCTAGCAGAGGGTTACGGCAAGGTGATGGTCTTTCGTGCTTGCTAAATATTCAACATTGCGTTAGAAGGTGTAATAAGAAGAGCGGGGATAAGCACGAGTGGGACGATTTTCACGAAGTCCGTTCAGCTGCTTGGTTTCGCTAATGATAAAGATATTATTGCTCGTGAATTTGAGACGATGGCGGAAACGTACATCCGACTAAAGAGTGAAGCCAGGCGAATCGGATTAGTCATTAACGAAGACAAAGTACATGATGGCAAAGGGCTTCAGGGAGGAATCTCCGCGCCCGCCAGAGAGACTCAACTTGGGATTCATCCAGGAACTCCTCCAGGAATTCTTTCAGTGATTTGTCCAAGAATTCCTCCTGAAAATTCTCCATTGATTCTTCAGACCTCCAGAAATTCCTTCAGGGATTTCTACTAGGATTCCTAATGGAATTTATGAAGGGATTCATCCAGAAGTTCGTCTGGATATTTCCCAAGAATTCTTCTAGGAATTCCTCCAAATATTTCTCTAGAGATACCTCCCTCAAGCAGTGCTGAAAAATTCATTTCGTCATATCTAAATTCAATCACCTACAGCTCATTTTAGAAGCTGAACCTGAGAATATGGTGTATGAAAAACCTGTGCGGCTAGACCAATTCTGCAAGGAAGTCACGTAAAAACTGCTATTTTTTCGAATATTTAAGGAACATGTCACGGACTACCTTCGAAAAGTGCCAAATGATATTCACCGTGGTCCTCAAGGACTTCCTCTAGAGATTCCACCAGGGTTTCCGCGAGAAAATTCCTCCAGGGATTCTACCTGAAAGTTCTCCAGCGATTCTCCAAGAAAATCCTCCAGGGATTTCTCTAGCGATTCCTCCAAGAGTTCCATAGAAGATTTTTCAAGGAATTTCTCTAGAGATTTCTCCAGGAATTCTCACAGACATATCTACAGGCATTCCTTCAGGGGTTCTTCTAGGGAATCCTCTACGGATTGCTCTAGGAATTCCTCCAGGAATTCTTCTAGGAATACCTCCAGACATTCCTCCAGGAGTTCCTTCAGGGATTACTATAGGGATTCCTCCAGGCAGTCCTTCAGGATTTAATTCTGGGACTCCTCCAGGAATAGCTTTAACAATTCCACCAGAAATTACCCCAGATACTTCTGCAAAAATTTTCTCAGGAATTCCTGCAGGAATTAATCCAGGAATTCCTTCAGAAATTTCTATGGCAATTTATCCACGAATTTTCCAGGAAATCATCCTCCAGGAGTTTGTACACGCAGTATTCCAAGAATCCAGGGATTCTTCAAAGGATTCATCCAGAGATTTCTCCAGGAATTGGTTCAAGGGATTCCTCCAGTAATTCCACCAGGAATTCCTCGAGGAATTTACCAGGAATACTTTCAGGGATTCTTCTAAAGATTCTTGCGGAGATTCCTCCAGGAGTCCCTCGGAATTCCAAGAATTCTTCCTGAAATCACTCCAGAAATTCCTCTGGGAATTTCCCTAGGACTTTTTCAAAAATTTCTCCAGGGATTCCTCCCAGACTTCCTATAGATTCCTCCAGAATTTCATCCAGAGATTCCTTCAGGAATTCTATTACGAATAGTTCTCCGGAAGTACCCCAAGAATTATTATTTTTTAGCTTTATGAAAGAGATTTTCAGCCTGCGCCTGGTTCATCTCCGTACCCCAAGGATTCCTCGAAGGATTTATCCAGAAATTCCCCCTGGAACTCTGCCATCAATTTGTCAGTGATCCTTTGGAAATTTTTCAAAGCATCAGTGATTCCTTTAGAAATTTTTCCAAGAATTCCCCAGGGAATCTTCCAGCAAAAAATTCTCTAGGGATTCCTCCCGGAATTTCTCAAGAGGATTCTTCAGATATTTCTTCAGGGATTCCTCCCAGATTTCCTCTATGGAACACTACAGGCATTCATCCAGGAATTTCTCTAGGAATGCCTCCAGGAAATCCTCAAATTATTCCTTCAAGAATTTCTTTAAGAATTCTTCTAGAGGTTTCTCCAGGAATTCCTCCAGGTATATTTTAAGAAATTCCCCCTGGGTTTCCTCCACAGATTCTTCTCAAAACTGCTTCAGGGATTTTTTCAGGAATTCCTCCAGTGATTTCTCCAAGAACTTCTCTAGAAATTCTTTCAGGAATTCGTCCAAAAATGCTCCAAGGACTCCTTCAGAAATTTGTCTAGGAATTTCTTGCGGGATTCTTCAAGCGATTTCTTCAGAAATTTCTCCAAAGATTCCCTTCCATATTTGCTCTATCCAGGGATTGCTCCAGGTATACTTTCAGAAATTCCTCCAGGGATTCCTACAGGGTTCACTCCAGGTATACCTGCAGATGTTCCTCTAGTAGTTTCTTCGAGAATTCCTTCAGGAATTGCTCCAGAAATTTCTGTAGTGATTCCTTCAGAAATTCCTCTCTGGATCTTTTCAATTAAAAAATTAAATTAAAAGGGATTAACCCAATATTTTTTTTCCCTAAAGATTTTTTGAATTACTTGAACGATTTCTAGAGGAATTCCTACAGCGATTTGTATTGGAATACTTTAAGATAATTTTAGAGTGATACAGGAGTCATGAAATTCTCCAAGAAATCATCCGGGAATTCTTTCACAATTATTTCCGAGAAATCTTTAAGGAGTTCATCCACAGATTCAGTAATGTGGGGGAGGGCGGTTGACCCCCAGGCACCCCCTCTAGCTACGCCAATAGTGGATTTCCAGCTGAAGTTACTGGGTAAATTCTAAGAAAAATTTCGAGAGGAATCCTTGTACAAGTTCAGTAGAAAATTTTGAAGAAATATCAGGATGAATCACATCAGAAATTTTAGGATGAATCTCAGCTGCAACAGCATAATAATTTCTGCAGAAATCTTAGGTCTAGGCATATCTCCCTTCAAATTCCATGTGGAGACGATGAGGATTTCGACAAGTACACAGGCTGACTAACAAGACCTTGCCAAGGTAATGTATTTTGTGTCTTGTAAATCTTTCGGACAGTTCTGTAGATACGTAGGTAAGGATACTTTCTTTTGGTCCTATTTTTCAAAACATCTGCGATTCGTTCATATAAAAAAAGTTAAAATATATAATACCATTATTCGAGTAACGTTTTGAGTAGGCAGGTTCGATTCAATTGCATATGTTTAGTAGGTAGCTACAGTTCGTTGTTCGAACCAAGAAGGCAACATTGGTTAACTTTACCGTTACGGTTAGGAATAGTTGTTTGTTTGTTATAAAAGTCTTTAGTATTTTAAGTAGCGTCGTCGTCTTGTTTCACTTACCTCATCATCATAGCTCCTCCTTGGCTGCGAGTAGTTTGTCCTGCTTCCGCCGGGACCGTTCCATGAAATGCTGATACTCCTCATGGTTCCAAACGTGATCCGCACCGACGGCTACCAATCGGGCAAACTCTTTAGCATCGAAGGCGTAGTTGGTGAACTTGGCATGTCGCCCTCCACCGTCCGGATGATGACCTTCGTCCTCCGGATAAACGAGGTCATCTCGTTCCCAGGAAAGATAGCGGACTCCTTTTAGGCGAGCCAGGTCTTTGTAACAGTTGGGGTCTTCGCAGTGGTACAGCTCGAACAGTACGGCCCACTTGGGCAGGAACAGCAAATGGGTCAGGCCGGCACCGTGCATACCGATGAAGATGTCCGTGTTCCGGGTGATCTTTAGCTGCTCCCGGAAATCGGTTTTGTAAGTGAAGCTGGCCCGATTAACCAGGTAGTCCTCGTTCTCGGAAATTTCCTCCAGCAGTTCGTTTTCGTTCAGCACCCGACGAAATTTGGTTTGACGCGAGAGGAATGTTATTCGGAGTTTGCGGTCGGTTCGGCTTCGCTGGGGGATTTTCAATCGATGGAGCACGTGCTCGGAGAAGGCTTGGAAGAAGCCACTGTTTTCGCAGCCGGTAATCTGGAGAAAATTTGGAATGGGGTAGTTGGTATAATGGACATGGAAGGTACTCGACCAAGCGAACTTACAATTGGAGTATTGTAGTACAGTCCGAAGATCATCCTGGGCAGTAGCGGAAGTACGAGATTCCTAAAACAAACGACCTTCCCAGCATAGGTCTTCAGATCGGCAATCGGATGTTTTGTGAACACTTTAAAAGTTTCCGCAAAAGGCGAATCATAGGTGTACGATTCCCACACCAGGATCTGCACATCCGTAGTGAATCCGTACGGATCGGAAAGATTCGCATGCAGCGAGCCGTACAGATTGATGAAATCACAGAAGTGATGATACATGTTGATTGTGGCATCGATCTTCATGATGAATGCCGGACGTTCTATGGTAACGTCACATGTGCCTCCTTGGGACAGAGGCTTGTCAACCGTGTCGAAAAATCGCAGTTCCGGGCCCCACGATTGCAGCGGGCTGATATGCTCCAGTTCGTCTTCCAGTCGCTTCCGGTGCAGCTTGCAGTGGCCTCCGATTTGACCCTGGGACAGGACGTCCATTTTGTACCGGAGAGGCTCCCTGAAATGCAAAATATGGTAAGACTCCCACAGATGAGTTATGCGACATTTACCATCAACTCACCTCCGATGGATCAACTCCGTAAAGTTGACCATGATGTTCCGTCCCCGGCAGAAGCGCAAATACTTGGAACACTCCAGCGCCGAATCGTGCGGAAACGTCGGCTCGCACATGATCCGCGTCTCCCGGATCTGATCGCGCACGAATCCAAAATCCGCCTGTGCATAAAACGTTTCCAGCTGTGCTTCCTTCGATTTCACGTACCCCTGGAAATCCCCCGGACATTCCGGGTTCGAAAACCGGTTCTCCTTCCGGCAGTCGTCCTCATAGCCCCAGCAGGTGCCTTTCCTAGCTTTGTACGCATCGCTCGCTAGTGTTTTCCTATATTCGCAGGTCTCATCTTCCAGACACCGTTGCTCCAGCTGAGGGAACCGCCGGAAGTACAACGGAAGATGCGATTTCGGCAGGTTAATGAACCCATAATCACTTCCACTACCACCGCCGAAGGCACCGAGAAGCGACACCACGAGCAACACTCCGATCATTTCCCATTCACTACTAGTGCAAACGCCCCCGCTTCGACAACGGAATAGAAAATTACACAACGCGCAAGAACCGGTTCCGGCAAGATGATGAATGATGATCAACACTGAAGAATCATGCGATCGTAACAAATCGCGAAAGCCGATAAGAAGCGGTGGGGTGTGAAACGATCACCGGTTTAGATGAATACTTATTATTACTATAACAGAAACTACTACTAACGAAAGCAGCATTATGTGCAGAGATGGAATAAAATTAACATCCGCGAACGAAACGCGATTTCTAACGGAGATTCCGCGAGGACCGCACGAGAACCGGCCGCTTCGCGTGTTTTTGTTGACACAAACCGACGCAACGCGTGCTTGTTTGCAAACACCTTTCTGACATCACGCTTACCCCTGTGACTGATTTTATAGCCAGTGTTGCCAATACCTTGGAGAGACTGGAGGCATTCGTGGCATAATTATCTTGAAATCAGTTTTCATACTGATTATTGTTATTCATGCAAGATAATCTCGAAATGTTTTTTATGCAATGATTCAGTATCATAATTTCTATTTTATATGACTCATTTTGGTATCATAATGATATTTTTTTCCGAACTGTATTATTAGGCAACTGAAATGAGCTGCATAATGAACAATAGTTGCATAATGTTCATAATGCAATTCATTTGGGTTGCATTATGAACATTATGCAACTCAAATAAGTTTTATCATGAAAAAAATTATTGCATAAAATTTGGTATGGAACTCGTTGCAAAATTCGATTTTATCAGCACTCTTCGTATTTATCCAACGAGGCTTGCCTTTGCAGCTCGTTACATAAATAACTATTGTATCGTTGTACGCGAGGTGGTACTAGTACCACGTAAGTCTGTACAATATAGGGTGACAAAGGGTATAAGGCATTTTATGAGACGTTTCAAATCAGCTGTTTTTTGAATGTTTACCAGTTTTGAAGTCCAACCGGTGGGCCCATTTATTTACATTTTCGCTAGCATAACATGTGATACAGGCCCATCCAATAAACGAGGTTCATTTATCTGCAAAAATGCGTCAATCCGCCCACTATAATTAATATCCGTAGACCGTGGGGATGTTTTTTTCATCTGCTAGTGACATCATGCAGCTCGGGGGATTGATACATGCCACATTAGAAACCAAAACATCTCTGCCAGTAAAAATCTGATTGGCGCTCACCACATGTTATGCTACTTTTTGCGAAAACAAAAACATCAAATGTAAACAATAACAATGAGCGGCCCACCGGTAGAACGTCTCGTAAAATAGCTTATTATCAACGGCGTCATGGTTGCGATTTTTTCCGCAGTCAAGTTTGCATTTTGTGAACAATCCTCGGGTACCCACTTTACGTAATTTATGTTTAGTCCCTTACTGTCAGAGCTGTCAGATCAGTGTAACACGTTAAATATAATTTACACAAAAGGCAATTTACACGGAAAAAAATACACGGTTATAAATATTATTGGGTACCGGACTGGACACACAAAATTTGATCGTTTTCTTTGGTACATCGAGGTCTTGAAATTCCCGCATAGAAAAATACAGTTTGCCGTACCTTCCAAACAGTAAATTCCCTCTAACTGGTAATGTTACTTTATGTCAAATATGTTTGTTCATGTTGAAACATATGAATCTGGAGATTCCATACCATAAATAACAATTTGAATGAACTATATCAAACAGTAACAGTATGGCGTAGTGTACATGCATTGTTATACAGTAGACGTTCGATAACTGCAACATGTTTACGTTTCACTTAGCGAACAAAATTCGATAACTGCAACGTCAAATAGACGTCAACAACCCATCAATTGACATTAAATGAATGCAAAATTCATTCGACTGTTCATTTGGGCTAACTTGGCGCACCGTTTTGACGGATAGCGGTGCGATAACTGCAAATTTGTTGCACTTACCGAACTTGCAGTTAAAAAGCATTGCAGTTAAACCGTTTGCACCGAGCGAACGTCTACTGTATAATATGGGGATAAAAAGTCGTTTAAATTGTAGGAACATGAGCTCACCTTATAACATACGGTTAGCTTTCACATTTGAGCAACATACTCACACCTGTGCATTTCACTGTACACAACATTTGCTCAACAGTTTGGCAAATTGTTGTGCTCATTTGTAGTAGTGAGCGGCATAATTGAAAACAAATTGCGCTTCACTCTCGTCGAGCAGCAGCTGGCGACCAATTTGTTGGTGAAATTTTTTATAAAAATCCCGGCCAATCTGCTCCGAATCAGACGGATTCTTCGAGCGGTGAAGATTTGCCGGAGCGAAACATTGGATCACTACGGTAAGTTAGCTTTGCATCTGCTGATGTTCGTTTAATTGTAATAATCCGGTGTTCCGTTGCAGCTTACGTCGGTGGAGGAAAATGCGGCTGGGGCTCAAAACCTAAAATGTCAGGTACCTCACCTCGCAGGTGCAGCCGCAGCACAGACAAACAGACATACTACTTAGAAGAAATTTGTTTCAAAATCATCGTTTGGCATCTCACTAGCACCCTCTATAATGCTCAATCCGAAGCATTCATTTGCAGGTGTTGTTTCCCTCGGTTCGATGTAACAAATTAGCAGGTGACGACTCCCTCGTGGCGTTACCAATTCATAAAATATGAATGAAGGTTCATGATTGAGTCATTTTATGTAAACATTGATCGGCGTCGCGTTCATTTCTCTCGAAATTTGAGAGGTGGTGTAGGCACAGCAGCGCCACCATGACACATGCGAGCACAGTCCGAACCACACTGCATTTTCAAAATGACCGTTAAATCGTGCGACGATTCCGATTTGAGTGGTATGTCTGTTTGTCTGTGGCCGCAGGTTGCAGTATTCAACGGAGTACACAGTGCGGAAAGAGCTGATGATGCACAGCGGTGGAGTTGCAACGAAAAAAGCAGGATGAGGCGAAGGCGGTGATTTCAGTTATTTGAGGAGGCATTTACCGAGACAGGGACTGTTTCCTTGCGTTTCAACTCCAGAGGGAGAGGGGCGCATTCAATGGAAAAGTCTATGCGAAAGTTCTTATGGTAAACAACAATGGCAAGGAAAAGAGAGAGGGGTTAGAAATCCACTAGTTTTGCTAAACCTAATTTAGGCGCATTTTATTACCTAATTACCTATTATCTACAATATCAAAGAGTTGTAACGCATTGTTCAAATATATGTAAAATTATAATCGCTCAGAACAGCAAAAAAAGATTGTAAAACTGCTAACCTTATCTTAAATATGTTTATCGACAATAAATAAGTATGTATATACAAGATTACAAATTTTGTTTTTATTTCTTGATAAATAGTACAAACGAAACAAATGCGGACAAATTACAACTGTAAGAAAACTATATATTATAAGACTGTGGTACTATAATACACAATAAAGCGACAATTACACATACATTGCTTATTTTTGTTCCGATTTTATAGGTCAACTGTACCAGAATTGTGTGCTTAATAGTGAACTGCGCAAAAAAATGGATACAGTAGACGTTCGATAACTGCAACATGTTTACGTTTCACTTAGCGAACAAAAATCCGATAACTGCAACGCCTGACATTGTCAACAAGCCATCAATTGACGTAAAATGAACGAAAAATTCATTCGACTGTTCATTAGGGCTAACATGGCGCACGATTTTGACGTTTGGCGGTGCGATAACTGCAAATTTGTTGCACTAACCGGACTTGCAGTTAAAAAGCATTGCAGTTAAACCGTTTGCACCGACCGAACGTCTACTGTATTATATCGACCTTTTGGCAAACTGTAAACGAAAAATTTTGTTCGAGAAAATAGACGATTTCTTATTGTAACATAACTTAACCGCCTATTCCACATACTGTAATTTGGCCGAGAACCATCTACCACACTGTTGAAAACATTCATGGTACTGTTGGCTTATTGTTACTTTGGATGTTCTACCATATTATTGAGTTACTGTAGTGAATTATTCCCGACAGTATGGTGCACAGTGCAAGTATGGTTCATGGTTATGCGGGTTAGTCTATGGAATTATCGGCAGGTTTGTTCTCTTCGTCATGGAGGGTTTTGCGGGCCGAATTGCCAGAAATTTGGGCATATAACTCAGCTTGGTTGGGAAGGATTTGAGCAAAGTCCAAATAAAGTCGTAGCACTCAGGCTCAAACCGGGTACCACTTCTAGTACTACATTTAATCCCTGGTACCCAAGTTTGACGTTTGGCTGCCCGGATAAAAACTAACCATAGGGTATTTGGTGAAAACCATTCCTGTACCATACAGTGTACCAGCTACAATATAGTGTATTGTAATGGAATGGTTCGCTAAAAGCTTTGCACATTGGTAGCTACTATACATTTACATCCGATCTTTATGTAACAATATATTATACTGTTTTTCTTACGTTTGAACCATTCACTATTCCGAAACAATCTTTTTCCGTGCATTTTTAATTATTTATTTTAGTTTATGATTTTTTCCGTGCTTTGTTTTGTTGATGTTCGTGACTTTTTTATTGCAAAGGAAATGAAAGGGAAAAAAGTGAATAAGTTGCAACATCTATTCAAAGTCAATAAAATGTTTAAATAAAGTGATAAACCAGGTGTCCTAAGGACTGCATATCCAAGAGATATGGTGGGCTAGGTATGTAGAGTGCGATGAGAGGAATACGAATGTAGGTCAACCCGGAAAGACGCAGGCCAGATTACCGTAAATCAGTGGATGAGTTCAACACTATTCTTTCTCCTCTTCTCTCATGTGAAATTGCCTTGTACAACAACCGAATTAAATGCGATTTATCTTTGACATTTTTAACATAAGGACTGGACTGGACACTGAAACGACTTCTGATATAAGTTCGTTTTCGCTTTTTAACCTAACTTATAGTTGAATCGAACTTGACAGTTTTCTCATGAGTTGTTATGTACATATTTCATAGTTCAGTCAAACTGGAGCCTCAATATTGCAATAACGGTTAAGCACGCTGTAATGATACTTATGTACCTCGTCACCCACTTCATGCAACAACATTAGTGGTCTAATAACACTTAGCGCGCTAGGCATAGTTCCATCATGCCGCTCAAAGTGTTGGCACAAATAACCCGCATAGACAATTACAATTAGTAGTATGTTCCAAACAGTTTGTCTCCTGTTTCTGTTAATGTTACTGTACCACAATCAGGTACTTTTCTGTTGAAAACTATGAAGCTCATAGCGTTCGACCATCAGCTACGATCTAAGTAACGCATACCAATTTGTAACAGTTTGTTATACTGTACAGAAATTGTCAAATATTATAGCGACGAAAACTAGTGAAACATGGTGGGAATATGGCCTGGCCATTTCTCAAATGGTTTGTGATTATATTTGCGCAACACACCTCTACATGTGTATATTACTGTATGCCACTTAAATTGAACAGTTTGCCAAACTGTTGCATACATTGGTATTTGTAAAGCCCGAACTTTTCAGTTGCGGCTTTATCAGAAAAAAAAACGAAATCTCTCGTGAAGTCGCTTGTGAGCTGTGTGAAAACCCCAACTAAAAACATGCTGCGGTGAACGAGCTGAAGTTTCTGGAGCGGTCAGGGGTAAGTTTTGCATGATTATTCCATATTTTTGTAATACTCATAACTCATCGGGTGTTAATTATATTGCAGAATTCGTGAACTTTCTCCAACAGCATGAGTCTCATTCCTCCTGACTCTGTGTGACTGCGGGGGATTCCGCAAATTGTTCGAAATTCGCCCCCATCCGGAAGAGGACCTAGTACATGCTACCGGATCCAGGATTGCATCATTACATGCCTCGCTAGTCAGGTGATTCCAGCAGAATTATGCGATGAGGTCGCCAAAAGTGATGTTCTTTGGAAATATGGTCGAGATGAAATATTTATTAAATAAAAAAAAATTCCAGTGAACGCAGAGCAGACTTTTTATTTTAACGGTTTTAATGCAGAAGAACCATATCACAGACAAACAGACATACTACTCAAATCGAAATCATCGCACGATTTAACGGTCATTTTGAAAATAACGTGTGGTTCGGACTGTGCTCGCATGTGTCATGGTGGCGCTGCTGTGCCTACATCACCTCTCAATTTTGGAGAGAAATGAACGCGACGCCGATCAATGTTTACATAAAATGACTCAATCATGAACCTTCATTCATGTTTTATGAATCGATGACGCCACGGGGGAGTCGTCACCTGCAAAATTGTTACATCGAGCCGAGGGAAACAACACCTGCAAATGAATGCTTCGGATTGAGCATTATAGAGGGTGCTAGTGAGATGCCAAACGATGTTTTTGAAGCAATTTTCTTCGAAGTAATGTGTCTGTTTGTCTGTGACCATATACCATAAGCTTAATTTACCATAGATGACCATAAATCAACATTACCGCATACACCGTTCGTTTTCCTTCCAGATTTACTGTTTTACTGTTCTCTAACTATTTGTCATGCAATGAATTGACTGAAAAACTGGATAATAAATTGACCATATCATTTACTGTTTTGCGAAAAATTTGTTCGAGAAAACGAGCGATTTTTTATGGTAACCTATCTTAACCGCCTATTCAACATACTGTAATTTGGCAGATTACCATTTGTCAAACTGGCAAATCTGTACGTGGTATGGTTAGCTTACTGTTATCTCAGACAGTTTGAAAAACGGTTAAATGACAATTGTTAATAGTCATCTACAGTATGAGAAACGCTGCATTTACAGTTCACGATTATGCGGGAATGCTTAGTTTGCAGAACCCAGTTATCTGGCTGGTGGGACATGGGAGCCTAAGCGTCAACTGTTAATGTAATCAGAGGCTACTCAGACTTAGACGAGTTTAGGTTAGTTTGGCTAGAACTGCCATTATCGAAGGAACATGACGAGATAATATAACATTATATGGTTTATCTAATGTAAAACAATACAACATAACAAAAGAGAACCATTCCAAAACCATGATTAAATTTATAACCAGTAGTGAAATTACAATTAAAAACAATATATTTACGGTACATTTTATTGTTTGAAACCATACGTGTACCATACAATGTACGGTATATTAAAGCCCACGTATCAGTATTTCGAACAATTCATTCACAATAAAATGTATGGTTTTGCAAAAAAATATATATGGAGAAAAATATTTTTTTATATTGTTACGATACTTAACAACCCGTATAGTATATTGTAAAAATCTCATTTACAATTCACTGTATTGTGTCTAACATTACATCTTATTGTTTTTGTATTTTTTATTTTTACAGTGGTGTTTATTGTAACAATATGGTTCTAAATAGTACTGTTACAATACAACATTCGGTTTTTCTACTGTATTTTTTATTCGGGTGACTACCTTATATTTTACTAACTTTGTGACGCAGTAGTTCACGATGATGTAGTAGCTCAAAACAGCAAACTAATTTCAATGTGTCATGATAATCTCGCAGAAAAGTGTTTCGAACCGGAGGTTGTTTACAAGGCTTTTTAGATAACTTTTGGTATTGAGCATTATTTGTCATCTCGAAGTTATCAGGCTTCTATGTACCACCGTAATAATTAAAGAAATAGCCTGAAATTCTTCAGTTTGTTTGGATTCCTGACTGCCGATTCCCACCAACGGGGCGTTAGTCGGAACTGAAGCTGGTCGAATTCCGGTGGAGTCAGAGAAAAGCTTTAGCACAGACAAACAGACGTATTACTCGGAACAAATTGCGATAAAAATCATCGCCACGAAAACATAATCGCCCAATGCTAACCAGGCTGTGTTACGCAAACCACTCAGTAGGTGGCAGTAGTGAGCAAACGTCAAACAGGAACAAAAACGATGCGAGCGCCGTAACCGAGCGAATTGCGAACTACAAAATATTTAAACTGATCGTGTAAAAGGGTAACGATGAGATGTGAGTAGAGTGAGACGTCTGTTTGTCTGTGGCTTTAGTCTGAAGCTCCTGATTCAACACTGACTACATATTAAATTCATGTGTTGTTGATACAGTCAACAACTCTCTACCCTCCCTGACATCCAGGCCTCTCAGTAACGTACAATATCCTTCATTATCTACACCACCATCCAACTACATTCCCTCATATCCCAGCATGCAGCATCAGAACTAAATACATGGACATTCTAAGGGAACGTATGATATTTAGTGGGTATTCTGGATAAGAATCTTGTTGCTGTCTAGTATCTGTGAGGAAAATTCTGGCAGAAATATATATATTTTTTTAGTCATGAGCTTTAGGAGATATGAGAGATTGGTAGTTAGGAATTTAGGATGATTTCAGGGAGTATTTTTTGAGATAATTGATGAGGGAATTCAAAAGGAAATTAATACTGAGAAATTTTAATTGCTAGTTTTACATGACACAATCATGATTGCTTCATGCGCACAAATTTACGCGCCTTTTTTATGCCGTGGAACTCTCGGGTTATACAGATCCTTGTGCAATTCTGGGGAAACTTCCGGACGATTCATGGTCAGTTCCGTGAACCCTAAAATAAAAAGAAAAATGATAATTGTTTCAAAACTTAGGGTTCGTGCACCATACAAACCGCTTCACTTAGACGCGCTAAACCGCAGCAACGGCGCATCTGGTGAGGAATCGCCAGCTGAAATCCTGTTGGGTCATCACACGTCTTTGCAACTCCTTCGTCCACCCAGCAAGGTCAAAAGTTTAATTTACCTAAAATAAAACAAATGTTAAATAGTTTGAACAAATTGATTACTCAATACGTTATTTACCTACCGGAGCCACGAAGCCTAATTTTTTCATGTTTTTATTATTTGAATAAACATTAGTTCGTTGCTCATAGCAACATTAGCAGAGTAGAGTGCAAGTATCATTATGCGAAGGTATTATAGTATTTTGGTCTAGTACTTCATGAACCCCGAAATTTCAAACCAATGTATGGGAGATGAACGACTTAATTAGGACTTTGATTTGAGGCCAACTTTGAGATCAACAGGTTTCAAAAAACCCCCCATAACGAAGAGAACAAAACTGCCGAAAATACGTAAGTTCCCCTACTATAGAGTCGAAATCAAACCTGTTTATCGATAGGCAACCAATCAATAGTCAACTCTAAAAATATACAATTCGTTCTTTCGTACTATATTATTCTTCGGATCGTGTTTTCTTAAAAACTAAAAGGTACAAATAATGTAAATGTAAGCTCACCATGTGATCTAGTTCTCATTAAAACTGAGACTCATCACATTGGCCAAACATAAAACTAAATGAACAACCATTCCACGTCTGAAAATCACTTTTTCAAGAGATCTTGTCATTTTTAAAGCCCCTATTGTCGACTTTCGATTAGTGTTTCACGATGAAGTTACTAGGAGGTGCTTTCACCACATCGCAATGCTTCTGATCGGTTTTCTTGAGGAACGCCAACGATAGGTTGGCGTGCTCTATATCCAGATAAGCTCTATTCATGTACACCTGGCGTGGATAGCGATCTCGGGTGAGGATCCACACGATCTCTGAAAATAGAAATGTTTATTGAGTCACACTGGGGGACATGAAAACTGTATTTGTAACAATTCTTACTTCCATTGAGCAGACCAAATTCACTGCATGTAACTACCACCGCGTAGTGAAAGTAGTCGGTTCCGATTATATAGTAAGGAGCGTCGTTTTTCCCTACAAAATGAAACATTTATAATACAAGAAGTCGCGTGTGTCGCTTACGCCCCTTACAGAAACAAACATAAAAAATACTCACAAGGTTGCGGAAATCGAACGTGCATACTTCCGGGGAACATCTGCTTGCCGTACCCTCGGACTCCAGTTTCTACCCCAGTTCTGCAAGGTTCAAATGGAAATTGATGAGCAAGTTTGTAGCTTGCCGTTTTCTTTACAATCCAATCTTACATCTTGCTCTCGTGTCGGTTCATGATGGAGAGCGTTCCGTCGATTTTCTTGCTGTACTCCACCGTGTTGCATTTGCCGCCGATTTCGAATAGATTGGGATATTTCTCCTGTTCATACCACAGGCCCAGAAAGGGGCCCGCTTTGAAGTTTGGCGTCACGGGAAAATGTGGACATTTGCCGAGCGATATGACTTGGCTCTCGGTGAACAGGGAGCAGGTGGATAGCAGCGCGAAGCTTACGATAAGATGACTAAAATTATTTAAATGTGTATTATTGATTGTTAATAAAAAAAATAAAATAATATTGTGTTTGTGCCTTACGACAAGTGTTTTTTTTGTGTTTTTGCGTCGAAAGAACTCAGGCCAAACATATCTAAAGGTCCTATCTGCAGAAGAGAGGTTCTCTTTGGTTTCCCTCTCTTTCGTTAATATCTCAGCTGTTTATTTGACTTATGTTTGTCTCCTTGCATAGAACGATGGTCAAAACAATCGTCTTTTGATTTGTACTGCAAAAGTAGTTGAAAAGTGCACCATTACAATGCAATAATTGAAAGAGAAAGTGAACAAAGAGAGCCTCTCAAATGCAGATAGGACCTATTGAAATGTTTGGCCTGAACTCAAATTTAGATTGGCTGCATGCTTGGCTAATACCCAATTGTCCCGAGGTGCCCCTAAACCATGTTGTAGGGTAATTTTAGTCACAGGGTTCAAGCTTTTGTTGTGACAGTTCAAGCATAATTTTTCAAATCGACGTATCTAACTTTTTCACTGATCTGAGTAAATCCATGGTCAATGTTGACGACCATTTCAAGCATAATTTTTCAAATCGACGTATCTAACTTTTTCACTGATCTGAGTAAATCCATGGTCAATGTTGACGACCATTTCACTAAAATAGTTTTTTATAAAAAGACTTTTCATAAATTTTTTCGTGCTTAACATCACCAGGGATATAGCACGCACTAGGTAAGAAACAAAACCTACTCATTCCATATCATTTTCACACTGAATTTTGACAAAAATACACATACACCGGGTTGGTTAGAGATACGTCATGCCAGATACGTCGCTTTTGTATGGTACCAGTTTGGTGTATCTGTTACTTTTGATTTTGGCTAGATACGTCGTTTGGTTTTCTCATATATCAAAACGGTGTATCTATCAGCAAAGTTGTAAACATCAAAATAGTTAGATACGTCATTTTGAACAATATACTTAGTTAAACAAATTAAGCAATAAATCATCAAACAGTGATGTGGGTTCTTCAATTTGCTTTATGAATCATGCATGCAGCAGTTAACCCGGATTTGTTTACATTCTCGAGTTACGTCGGATTGAAAAGTTATGCTTGAGTTCTTCAAATAAACAAAACATCGGTGCTCCAAAATTTCGTTTATTTTGCCGATTTTTAGCAAAAATTCCCTTAAAATGTCCAAAAAGAAGGAAGTTTCCGTTCTTCTCACCGTCGGTAAGTCACAATATGCTACAAACATTGAAAACATTCCACTAACATGCAACGACTCTTGCAGAACCCGAAAACCCCTTCGAATGCGCCGACATCAAAGACGAACCGCCGGACGACTTGATCCCGGAACCGGATGCTTCCTTCCTGCACCACCATCCGACCCGTACGAACACTGCGGAAGTGGCAGTGCAAACAAACCGCCGCAAGATTATGAGCCGTGGCATCCAAGTGGATCTACAGCTGATCCCGAAGGAAGCACTGGGGAACGTTCAATCAGGGAGTTTTGTGGACGAGCCCCTGGGACCGCTGCTGGCCAAGGAAGCGTTCGAGAAACAGTGCCGCATCTGCTTGCGGCAGATGCCTAGTGCCAGTTTGGCTTACATTATGTTCGCACAGAAGACGAAAATCTTGGCCGCGCTGGGGATCAAGGTTTACCTGGGCGATACGTATCCGTTCATTTGTCGGACCTGCGCGAAGCTGGTGGACATGATATACGACTTCCGGAATACCTGCTTAAGGGCGAGGAACATGCTGGCAAGCGAGCGGAAGGGGATTCCGGGGAAGGATTGGGATAGTGAAGAGAATTTGCGGTTGATCGAAAGCTGTCAGGTTCTACTGGATTCCCACCGGAATGACATCGATGCCGCCTATGAGGAATCGTCCTCGTTTTGCAAGGGGAAAACCAAACAAGATGATGTTCAAGTTAAACCGGATTCCATAGCGATGGTGATGGTGGATCATGTAGACGCTCCTCCGGAGCCACCAACGTCGGAAGTAGACTGCGTTTCCCCTGAGGTCGACGAGCCAAGCAGCAGTTCCCGAGTCTTTGCGCTGAAAGTGGAACCTGTTCAGTCGGATCCTGGTAGCGACAGCCCCGTGGAGAACCATGGCGACGACACCGAGGATGAGGATTACGTTCCTCCGTCCGGGGAGGAACCGGAGGAGAAATTCGTTCCTAGTCCATCTCCACCGCCGAAAAAGAAGCGAATTCGTATTGTGACGAAACCGTACAAAAAGCGCCAGAAGAAGGAGAAACCGCCGAAAAAATGCGATGAGCTAGCGCTGGAAGATGCTCAGCAAGATGAAACGAAGGAGGACAAAAAGGAAAAAGATCAAAAAAGGTCACGTCGAGGTGCACTTTGTGATTTCTGCGGCGAGTGGGTCGAGTATCATACCGTAGAAAGCCATCAGAATCAGCATTTAGGTGAGTTTTCTAAACATTGTGCACTAACTTTTGTCTGGAGTCCAGTTTCTCAAAGTACAAAGGATTACACTGTTGAAGTTAAATCACAATACTGTTTCCTTCCAGGTCTCAAACCATACGCTTGCCAAATGGTTGACTGCAACATGTCCTTCTACTGTCGCAATTTGCTAATGAAGCACATACGAAGGCAGCACAACGCCGATGGACCGGAGTATCAGTACTGCGACATCTGTAAGCAACGGATCAAGGGCCCCAAGGCGGCCCTAACCAAGCACCAAAAGATTCACACCGAAGAGAAGCACTACGTTTGTTTGGTGTGCGGTAAGTTCTATGCATAATGGTGATTTCCTTCGAGTTGAACCAAAATCTAAATCATTCCAGGCAAAGGATTCACCACGCCGGGCTACCTGCGGCAGCACTCGAATATCCACACCGACCTGATGCCATATGAGTGCAGTGTTTGCCGGCGGAAGTTCAACAACAAGTACAATATGCTGACGCATGAAAAGAAGCATTTCGCTAGGGGTGAGTCAATGGGATCTGGCAATGTGGTCAGTACGTCACCCCAATCCGAAGCGAACCTTTCCTCGGCGGAGATGTCACATTTTCAGGGGTATCCGGTGAGCTAATCCTAGGAACGGGAGATTCCAAACGGGACGTATGCAAGCGTATTTAGGGTAAGTACAATGTGTAAATAGCAGCCATTATGTTAGTTGATAAGTTTTAAAGCAGAAAATATCGATATTTTACCGAATTATTATTATTATACAAGTTACTAGTTGTGAAATTCCTATTAGGTATTGCAATACCTATATAAGAAAGCGGTTTCTCCGAAATGTAGGTGTAGTATGCGTGATTATGAATCACTAGCAATATCGAGTTACCAAACAGTTATTACATAACAAGCATAAGCAACCTCGCTTCGAATTCGCTTTAATTGTTTGGAGTGCCTTTAATCAATTATCGATCTCTTTGATCGTTCCGAAATCGAAAAAACGTATAGCAGAAACTTAATTGGTATATTGAGTCAATTATGATCAGAAGCGCGATCATGTCCAATGGCGTGGGTAAGAAAAATGTACCTATATCTGATTATGATCAAAAGTAAAGATATGTAGATTGCAAAAAAAAAACCCGAATGTAGCCATTCGATCAAGGGGGCGTGGTTTGGTATGATCAAAACAAAAGTAAAAATATAAATTACGTCAAGACCTGAACTGCCCCCACTCGCATAACAGTCCCATTTGCAAAAAGTAGGAATTGAGAAAACGGCATTTGAAGTTTGAAATCTTGTTTCCACATAAAACTTTGGAAAATCGACAAAATTTGAAAAATATTTCGATCATCTCGAAACTTTCACAGATTGCTTTGCACATGAATATATAACTGTAAAAAATATTACAATCACTACAAAGTTGTTCAGTTTTGTGTTACGTAACACAAAAATCCATGATGGGACTGTTATGCGGGTACTTTTGGTATGGGACGCTCATAACTTGGTATTTTTTTCACACATTGGCATAAATATTCGTAATTTTTATTATTGTTTTTGGAAGTACATCAAAAATGATGACTATTCATAACGTTAACTCAAAAGTGATGGAAAGTCAAATGGGACTGTTATGCGAGTGGGGGCAGTGAATTACCCTGCCCCTTTGGTCCCGAAAGGGGT